>NW_026704946.1:0-125001 GCF_029867415.1 Vicia villosa
GAGAGCTTGAAGGAATCTCTAAGATTCTTTGTTGGCCAAAGATGCATCAAGAAAGATTAGAGGAAAGGTATGATCTTTCTTGTACACTTTAAAAATAAATCCCTGTATAGCTTTAAATACATAATCAAAGAATATAATGAAATGATTTGGAAACAAAGTAAACACTACAAACCTTTGAATTCTCTTATGCCTCCTGTTGTAGCCTCTGTGATTCCTGTACTACCTTCTGCCTCAAGTCAAACAATCCCGCTAGTGTTAATCAAACATGTATTTCTTGGCAGCATGTGTTGGAATGAGACAGGGAGAATTGAGATGCAATCAAGATCGGGCAGCGACAACAGTCTTTTTTCACCTTCTGTTTCTCCCACTTTTTCTTGTTTTTTAAAACATTATTGCTCAGTTAAATCCATAACACACTGTGTGTTCAAATACTTTTTGAGTACATATACAATATAAAGAAGAAAGTAAAGGTAAAATTAGTTTAAGACAATACCTGTAAGAGTGATAAATCACGCAGAATTTCAAAACCCATTTTTCTATAGCTCCATGACTCTCAACAGTCCCATCAATTATCATGACATCCACCAGATTCCTTTTCCCAATCTCCACCTCCACTTTCTTCTTTGAAGCCTGATTTCCTTTTCTAACTACTTGTCTGCGTGTCCATTTCTTTTTCTTTGTTACACCTTCTTTTGGATCCTTGCCTGAAGACTGTCCTACGTTTTAGATGTCAACTGCACCAAAAGATTCTGCCATTGCCTCTATTTCCAAAACATTTATTTTTGGTTGACCTTCATGTGTCTTTGGAACTTCCACTTTATCACCTACTATCAGTGTTGGGCTATTATTCCTCTGATTTACCTCTCCCTCGTCTCCTCCCTTTCCTTTTCCCTTCTATTCCAACCTACTTTGACCTGAAGATAGATTAAACAGACTTTTGCTACAAGAACTTAAGTTAGACTCCTTCTTTTTCCGCTCTTCTTGAAGCCTGGGAAAGGGAGATCCTCGTAACCATGCTCTGTATGATAAGTCTTGTTCTTCCAAATTTTCAAAACCTTCATCGCTAAGATCACCTACTGCCTCACATTCTTTCATCTGATGGCCAATTCTGCCACAAACAAAGCAAAATATAGGCAGTCTCTCGAACTTGAAGTGAACTCTTAAATTCTTCTCTATAAAACGAACCACTGTCCCCCTTTTGAGTGGTTTCTTTAGATCCATTTTCACCTTTAGCCACAAGAACCTCCCTTTCTATGAGCCTCCTTTTGATCCATTTCTTCGTATTCACCCAAGATTCCTCCTATCTTCTTAGCCATTACTTCCGATCTGAGCATTAGAGGGAGCTCATAAACTCTTACCCAGAAGGTTCCAAAGTGCATATTGAGTTCTGATGGTTGTTCTTCTCCAGACACTCTAGCCAGCACTAAGAGATTCCTATCAAAACTCCAAAACCCATTCCTCAAAACCCCTTCCAGATCCCTTTTGGTAGCAAAACGAAAAAGAAAGAGATTCTTGCTCAGTTCCTGGACTTCAACTGGGTTTTTAAGTTTCCAAGCTCCTAACATCGTGTTTGTAAATGCACGAGAGTTGAAAGGGTTATCTGTCCAAAGCCTAGCCGCCAGAGTCCTTTGAAAGACTTCGTCCTCACACGCCTCTTCTACCTCCGTCGTGATACCTTTTTCTTCTTCCCTTGATAACTGAAAACCTTCCATTTCTCCATCCCTTGGGAACAACTTCACAACCCAGACTAAAAACACAAGAATACAGTGGGAACTGAGCAATCAACTTCTCGTAGTAGAGAGAAGGGGAAAGCCAAAACAAGTTTGGGGAAAAAACCAGATAGATCTGGGGATAACCACCTTAAACGGCGCTCTAAAACCCTAAAAGAGTAAAGAGGAAAGGGACATGATAAATCTTTCTTAGACCATCTACAATGGTTGAGAAACTCAACACCCACTTTTTCAACTCCCAACACTCCACATCATTTTCTCTTTCTTCCACCTAATAACTCAACACCCATTCAACTTTTACCCTCTCCAATGGTTTTTCACTCAACACCATACCCCACCACTTTTTATTTTCATATTCTTATTTAAATTTTATTTTTATTTTTATGATTACATAAAATTACAATTATCGATTAAAATTAAATTAAAATAATAAATACTTAATAATTTATTTTTTAATTTTTTGTAATAAAAACAAAATTTATTTAAATAATTGGATACGATACAAATCATCTTAAATTAATTTACAATACAACACACAATTAACGTAATTAGTACGTTACAAATAATTTAAAATGCAATACAACACACAAGTAACGTAATTAGTACGATACAAATAATTTAAAATGCAATACAACACACAAATAATTCAATCACGGAACATTCCAAACTTTGTCCATATGTGCTTCACTAGATCGGCTTGCAATTCTTGATGAACATTTGGATCACGGAACTCTGATCTAGCACGCACATGATTTGCAAAAGCGGGTAACACCTCGGTCGAGTATGGTTGTGGTGCACTAGACCCACTTTCCCCAGATTGCTCAAAATCGGTCCAACGTTGAGAATATGAATCTCGTTCATCCTCAACAATCATATTATGTAATATGATGCATGACCTCATGATGATACCCAAATCAGCTATGTCCCACAAGCGAGCTGGTTCACGGATGATTTTAAATCGAGCTTGGAGCACTCCAAATGCACGTTCGATGTCCTTCCGACATCCCTCCTGAAATTTTGCAAATAATTTATCGGGTTCACTTTGAGGAAGTCTAATCGATTTGACGAAAGTTGGATAAGAAGGGTAGATACCATCAGCTAGATAGTATGCCATATTATATGGACGTTGATTCACAAAGAAATTCACACTTGGAGCCTTTCCCTGTTCCACGTCATCAAACACTGGTGACCGGTCTAGAACGTTTATATCGTTCAACGTTCCCGGACATCCAAAAAAGGCATGCCAGATCCATAGGTCATGAGATGCAACTTCTTCAAGAATAACTGTGGTGGTTCCCTTATCCCCTCTAGTAAATTGTCCTTCCCATGCTTTAGGACAATTTTTCTACTCCCAGTGCATGCAGTCAATACTCCCAATCATCCCTGGGAACCCCCGCATTTCACTAACATGCAGTATTCTTTGCAGGTCATCTTGGGTTGGTGCTCTCAGATACACTTGCTCGTACAAGCGTATGATTCCTTTACAGAATCTACGTAAGCACTCCAATGCTGTAGTACCTCCTATTTTGATGTACTCATCGACCGCATCTGCTGCCACACCATATGCTAACATTCGCATTGCTGTGGTACATTTTGCTAAGGGTGATATACCTTCTTTATTGGCTGCATCAACTCGCTGGGTGAAGTAGTTATCACTACTTGAAAGGTCACCAACGATTCGAAGGAAAACTTTTTTTTTCATCCGGTACCGACGACGAAACATTGCATCGTCATATGTAGGCTCATTGGCAAAGTAGTCGTCAATTAGTCTTTGGTTTGCCGTTGCATGATCTCTATTGAGATATTTTCTACTACGAGGTGCATTATCTTCCGATATTTTGTTTCTACGCTCTCTAAATCGATTGACTATATAATTTTCTTCAATTTCACGATTTTGATTGTAGGCTGCGATATCAAAATGATATTGTGATGGATCCATTTTTTTGTGATATTGGAGGTAGATTGGATGGGATTTGGGATATTGGTACATAAATGGATGTATGAGTCCCTATATATAAATGGATGTGGGTGGTGGACCACTGACGGATTCGAAATAATTTATTGTATAGAGTTAATTATCAGATAAGGAATAGATTCGAATTGGGTGGTGGACCACTGACGGATTCGAAATAATTTATTGTATAGAGTTAATTATCAGATAAGGAATAGATTCGAATTGGGTGGTGGACCACTGACGGATTCGAAATAATTTATTGTATAGAGTTAATTATCAGATAAGGAATAGATTCGAATTGGGTGGTGGACCACTGATGGATTCGAAATAATTTATTGTATAGAGTTAATTATCAGATAAGGAATAGATTCGAATTGGGTGGTGGACCACTGACGGATTCGAAATAATTTATTGTATAGAGTTAATTATCAGATAAGGAATAGATTCGAATTGGGTGGTGGACCACTGACGGATTCGAAATAATTTATTGTATAGATTTAATTATTAGATAAGGAATAGATTCGACAATAATTAAAGCAAACACTACACTGACATATTGAAACAACAATAATTAAAGCAAACACTACACTGGCATATTGAAACAACAATAATTAAAGCAAACACTACACTGACATATTGAAACAACAATAATTAAAGCAAACACTACACTGACATATTGAAACAACAATAATTAAAGCAAACACTACACTGACAAATACTTCATTGAAATTAATTATCAAACAGTTCTGCCTCCAACTTTTTCAACAGCTGGTTCTTCCGGTCATCTAGATGCTCTTCGGAAGTTAGCTTTAGATACATCTTCATTTTCTTGGTTTAGTCTTTTTCAAGGATGTATTGTTAGCCTGCTGTTGCATCAAGGCTATGTTGTCCAATCGTTCAAGCTCTTTCGTCTTGAATTCTTTGTATTCAGCCCATTCTTTGTCCACCACCTCCGAGGCATATTCCTTGCTTTTCTTTTTACCCTTTTTTTTAGCTGCCTCCCTTCCTATAGGACGAGCACTGGATTCTACAGTGTTTGAGCCACATGCATCACTCTCGCGAGATCTCTTAGATCCACTACTTCCTGAGCCAATATTTCCTCCTACTTGACTACCATAACGTGGTTGATCACGGAGAGCGTGCCATTCTTCCATTAAAGTGAATCTAACATTCTTCCCACATGCATATAATTCCTGCGCTTTTGCCAAAACATCATTCTCCGACCAACCACTTCCTTGCATACGCTTAGCGCCATCATAAGCGCCAATCCATTTACCCAACACTTTGTTCATATAATTAAAACGGTTTCGGCATGTAGGTCCATCACGCGGAGGATCGAATGAGCAATGCTCATTACAATACTCAGCAATTTTACCCCAATATGTTTCACCTTTCTGGTTTCTCCCGACAACACTGCTTGTTCCAAATTTAATCCACCCACTAATTAGCACCAAATTTTGTTCAGTGTTCCATGCTGGTTGCTGAGTTTTCCTGCTCTTAGGAGTTGAATCCTCTGAATTTGGACCGACTTCATTAGAAACTATCATGCCACCAATAGTTAGTTGTGTTGAAAACTCGAGAAATTCAGGTACACCACCACTTGGAAAATTTGCATTCGCCATTGTCACATAACCATTAAACGGGGGTGTTTGAGATGGATTTCTCGGCATAGATCTATAATATGGTTGAAAGTTTGGAACAGAGGATGACTGGTTGAAATTTGGTGGAAAACCAAAATTAGGTATGTTTTGAGGATGTTGGTTGGAAAATTGATTTGGATTTTGATAATAGTTGGGATTTTGATAATTGTTGGGATTTTGAAAATTGTTGGGATTTTGGTTAAATGGAAAATTAGCAGAATTTTGAGTGTTAAAATGATTATTGGGATCCATTTCACTAAAAAAAGACACTTAACTTTAAAATAAACACTAATAGAAAGATAATAATAAGATTAAGATAGTGAAAAACTTGGTTTTTTTTTTCTGTGTCCAAATCAAATGAACCAAGTCTCTATTTATAGAGAAAAAAAATCATGAATTTTGGTAAAAAAAAATAATTTGCAACGAAATAATTGAGTCCAAAGTATTAAATGGATAAAAATCTGGCCAGCCAATCACAAACAGCCAAGTGACATTAATTATCCCTTTTCTCTTTCTCTCTCCGCGTGGGATAAAGCCCACTCTCACTGCCAGAGAGTGGCTCACACGCGCCTGCTTTGGGCCAATCATGCGCTGCCAAGTCAGCCTCTGCGTCAATTTACTTGGTGTTGAGTTTTCTCAACATCTCTCTCCTCCAACACACACTCAACACTACTTTACACACACCATTGCACATGATTTTCCCATGTTGACTTCAAATAAACCCACCATTGCACATGGTCTTAAAAAGAAGGTGGAACTTCTCTCTCTAAAAAACACGTGGAATGAATAATATTATAAGATGATATTGTTAGTCACATATCAAAGTTGGAATTTTTAATAATTTTTAAAGCAATCTATACTATAATAATAAAAAGATTAAAATTTGGTCATTTACTACTACTATACCTATTGTAAAATGGATAGCAATTAAAGCAAATGTTATAAGCAAACGTAATATATGGAGATTTCCATCAAACTACTGTTAAAATAAGTTATTCTAAATTGTTTTAGTTTTATTGAAACATTCATATAGCAGAATACAATATAAATCAAATGGTTATAAATCAACACAATTTTCGAAACATGAGTATGCATAAGAATAAGGACTTTTATATAACTCAATGAGAAATAAAACCTAAAACAAACAAAAAAATCACTAAAATAGATTCAATCAGATCCATAAAAACATCACATGGTAAGTTCTAAGAAGTAATAGTGGAGTAGATTAAACATTGCCATCCAAAATCATCATCAATAGAAGCAAGCAGCTTCACAATCCCTTCAACCTATTTCTACAACAATCTTCGCCAAATTGCAATAATGAGTTTGAGAAAGGTTTCGATTTCGAGAAATGGGTTTGAGAGCACTGAAACATTACCAACTTGAGATCAAAAATTCTCGGTGGTAATAAGGAATCGAGTAAAATGATTATACCAACAGAAAAAAGACATATGCAACATTATATGTAAGCAAGAGCAGATTTTAAAAAAACTCAATATGCTCATATCCTCTCTTCTTTTCTTTGATTCTATTTATGATTTTTCTTATCAAAAAGATTGTTTTTGTTACTGATGAATGAAGATTGTGTTTGGTGTTAAAGTGATATCGACGGAGGTGGAGGTGAAGGTGAAGGTTTGAAATAGAGATGATGAATGTTTTAGAAAAAGAAGGTTTCCCAATTTTCCTTGTGGTAGCAAATGAGTTTGCATAACCTCTGATTTTTTATGGAAATGGATAGATTCACGACGAATTTATGTAGTGGCTTTGGAATATAAATCGATTTATGGGGAATACATTTACTTTAATATATTCATTATTATTATGACTGATTTATTCAATTTATGGTGCATTGATAACATTCAATATAGAAAGTAGATATTTAGCAGTAACTAGATGTATGGCCCGTGCGTTGCACGGGATTTATTTATCTTTACCTCAAATATTATTTTAAATAATATATATTTTAGTAAATTTAATTACATATAATTTATACTCATAATAATAATAACAATAATAATAATTAATATTATGAATTTATATTTTGGTGTTTTCCGTGGAATTTTATAAATCAAAGACAACATGAAAACTATTATGAATGTATTAAAATCTTATTAAATAAGTATAACATGTTTTCAAATTGTTACCTCCAATTTAAAAATACACTTATTTCCTCAACTCACAGCTTTTTTATTTTTATTTTATACAATATATTTTTATCTCACATATTTCATATTTTGTGGTCTACCATTATCTTTACATTATATTTAAAATTGAATAATTAATAAAAAAAAATACAATCTACAAAATACTTATTACAAAATATAATACAATTGAGATTCTGAAAAAGATTAAAAAAAATTCTATTATTCTTGTAATACAGTGTTACATTATAAATATATATATATATATATATATATATATATATATATATATATATATATATATATATATATATATATATATATATATATATAAATAATTTTTCTCATTCTATATAATAAAATATTTTATAGTAAAAGGTTTTTAATCCAAGTTCCTAACAAAGCAAACATAAAATGTAATTAAGTTAAAAATATAATCATATTCAATACAATCAACTTAAAAAAAATATAATTTTTTTAAATATAACATAATATAAATACGTTTAATGCCAAAAATTTATTATAGTAATACTGAATATTATTAAAAAAAATATATCTTTCTTCTTCTATTTTGGTAAGGTAGAGGGTCAAGACCCAAAATATAAAAATAAAAAAATTACAAAAGAACAACTGGCATACATCTAAATCTCTCAAACTATATAATTGGTAGCATGTTACATCCGATAAAACTTTGTAGGATATGTAATTGGTTTGCCAGTTTGTCAATGTATCTATTCCATTCACTTTATGCATGTGAATAATAAAAACATATGGAGACTTTTATTATGCGTTGTATTTGTGCAATGAGGTATAATAGTACTCTAACCTTCAAGTTAATTTCAATCTTGCCATCCAAAATTTCATACTGGAGTTATCATGGAAGGATACCTACAAACAACAAAACAACAATAAAACAAAAAATTTATCATGTAAAATAAAAATACAAAATACGGTATGTTAATGATATGTTTTCAATATTAAACATTGTTAGTCATTTTGACTAATCTACTTAAAAAATTATCTGTGTGATGAGATGACTAAATGTAGATATGTGTATGATGAGATGGCCAAATAGAAATAATGAAGGAGGTATTTATAAAGAATAACAAAAATATTAATATAAATATGATTTAATATATATTTGGGAGTTACAAAATATTAATTAATATAAATGTAAATTATATTATATTAATGTGATTAATGATGGTTAATCATACTCCACCGTTTTTTTTTTGAGATAATACGTACTCTACTGTTTTAACAAAATATATTTAGTAATAATAAAAATTAATTTGGAGTTAATGTGGAGAATTTGTAAAAAGAGTAACTATAAAAACTGAGGATACCTAGATTTGTAATATGAGGTGAATTCATTAATGATGATTAAATTCCGTTTTACTAAATTCATAATTGTAATATTTATTATAATCCACCGTTTTGTTTTTTTTTGTGAGATTTTATTCCACCGTTTTTGCAAAATATATTAAGCAATAAAAAAATTGACTAACGTGTGGAGAATTTTTAAAAAAAAAAAGGGGTAACACAAAAATTAATGTTTAATATTCATAATTTTTTATTTCAATTGTTTACCAATTATTAACTACATTACTTTCAATTATATTATTTTTTTAATTTAAATAAAATAATGTTAATCATTTATAACAATTATTTTTTTAGAAAAATAATTAATTAATAACTGAAAAAATGAATGAAATAAGTAAAAAATTTAGTTTTTTTATTATAATTTTAAAAATGTAATGATATTAGAAATTATATGTTTAATTTTTAGATTTGTAACTGAAAAAGTTACAGTTGAGTGATTTATAAAAAAAATAAAAAAATAATTCATTAATAATTTAATGGTACATTAATTGAAGAGGTGAGTGATTAAAAATGATTTCTTATTTCTTATTTCTTTTCTATTATAAATTATTTATATAAAAAATTTCATATTACGTGATCGACATAATATTTATGTTGTAAATAAGAAAAATAATATTGTATAGAAGAAGGATATGTTTAACTTATATTTTAAAAATGACAAATCTATATTAAAACTTTATATATATAATAAAAAATAAATAATTATTTTAATAAATTTTTTCATTAATATTTTACTTTTAATTATATTATTTATAATATTATTATTTTGTTTATTATTATTGTTATATATAATACTTAATTATTTTAATTTTTTTATTTTTAATATTATACTTTTAAATATATTATTAATATTATTATTATTTTGTTTATTATTATTTTGTTTATTATTTTAAGTATAATTATAATTATTATGTTTATTATTATTATTATTTTGTTTACTATTATTGTTATTATTATTATTATTATTATTATTATTATTATTATTATTATTAATTTTTAATATAGGGATAAATTAGTAAAAATATAATCAGGGTTGGATAAATTAGTAAAAACACAATTAGGGTTTATGTTTAGAGTTGCTACCAAGGTGACATGTGGCTACGGTTGCCATCATGACAACCTTGGATTTATATTAAGTAGATAAATATAAATTATATTGGAACACTAATGAAAATCCAAAATAAAATAAAAAACAATTAAAAAAATAAATTATAACAAATATAGTAAGATTACCTAAAATAGAAAATTTTAAAATAGTAAGGTGTCTAAAATGCTGACACTTGGCAAACTTGCCCAAATTCTCATTTTTGCTTTATTCTATTGTATGATATATATATATATATATATATATATATATATATATATATATATATATATATATATATATATATATATATATATATATATATATATATATATATATATGTATATATATATATATATATATATATATATATATATATATATACATATATATATATATATATATATACATATATATATATATACATATATATATATATATATATATATATATATATATATATATATATATATATATATATATATATATATATATATAGATATATACATATATATATATATACATATATATACATATATATATATATACATATATATACATATACATATATATATATATATATATATATATATATATATATATATATATATATATATATATATATATATATATATATATATATAACATTTCTAATGTCTTTGGTCAGATAAAGTGCACTAGATTTCATTCAGCGTTCCTACGCTAGCTGCAAATACAACTGAAGCACATAAAATTGTCTGCAACGAAGTCAAGAAGAAAGATTGCAAGGCTGCTTATTGCATTCAGATGGCGATCGGTGTTGCTAACTTTGATAGAATCTCTCATGCTGAAACGGCGAATGAGGCATGAGATATTATGGTCAAGAATTATGAAGGAGGTGAAAAATTCAAGGTTGTCAAGTTACAGACCTTGTGTCGAGAATATGAATTGTTGTCGATGGGAGAAGATGAAAAAGTTACAGAATATGTGTTGAAGATCCAGAAACTCGTCCATCTCATGAAGGGTTGTGGTGAAACCATAACTAATAAGATGATAGTTGAGAAGGTAATGCGAACGTTGACCTCTCTCTTTGATCACGTTATCATAGCTATTCAAGAATCCAATCAGCTTGAAATCCTAAAATTGGAAGATTTTGTTGGTTCCTTGGAAGGACATGAGATTAGGATTGTCGAAAGGAAAAGAGTTCAAGACTCGATACAAGCTCTACAGGCTCAGTCATGGAAAAAGAATGGTGGTTCCAACAAATTCAAAGGCAAGTTCGATAAGACTCGGGGAAAAAAGTCTTGGTAGAATCCCCACAAGTTTCAAGTCAAAGGTAGAGCTTCTGAATCCTCAAAAAGAGGAGGAGGAAACTATCGAAAGGACAAAGAAGATAAGAAAGGTATGTAGTGTTATAACTGTGAAAAGTTGGGTCATTTGGCTAAACATCGTTGGTACAGGAAAGAAAATGGATCGACAAAAGGCAAGGATAAAGGAGCGAACTGTTCCCATTGACGGAGCAATTGCTTTTCCATCTCTCATAACCATGATCCAACCTAAAAACGACATTCCACTTATAGCGGCGAACATAACTCCAACATGTTCGGTCATGAGGGGATTCAGGTTTATCATATTAAGCATTCAACATTCACTTTAAATGAGCTGCACACCATATATTAATCAAAAAATTTAAGATTGAGTCTATAAGTTTCCCATTTATAAAGTGTTCAATATTTATTTTTTTCATCCAATATGGTACTTATACTCACACTTGATAGACCAACAATCTCTCCCTCAAACGCTTTGGTCCAATCAGGCTATGATACCACTGTTGAGACATGAGGGAATATGATGATCATCAAATTGAGCTTTCAATATGAACTTTAAAGGAGTTGGATACCACATATTAACTCAAAACCTTAAGATATTGGGTCTATGTGTCTTCTCACTTATAAAGTGCTCAATATTCACTTTTCCATTCAATATGAGACTCAGAATCGCACATGATATACCAACAAATTCAACGACCAACAATGAACCTTCCATCATGACCCGATGGCACTATTTTAGGACCATGCTTCAATGAACATCGACTAGAACATTTGCATTGAGTGGATGGAGAAGGTCAAAAAGGATTCTTGACCATTTGTACATTTGACGACCAAGAAAATCCCCAAATTCATCCTACATTCTATAAATCCCCACCACTATGAAATCCTTTTTTCGTTAACCTCGTCTAAGGAGAAACTTGGCACCAGAGTGACTCACTCCATGTGACATCAAAGACTTAACGACACTGACATGTATTAACCTGACTCGATTGGGGATCATTTATCCTCCATATCCAATATTTTCGGATCATTGGATTTCTTGATAAACCATCATAAATGGACACATAGTGAGGAACAAATAATCTAGATCACGTAGAAAACATAGAAAGAGTCATTGATTACCAAGGTGTTGAATGTTTGGTAAAGTGAAAGTTATTTTCCTTAATCCTAAAGAGAGCGCAATTGCGTCGTTCAAAAGCCTGCAAGCTAACTCCATTGGATCTTAAGAAGAATTATGTCAACAGTTTACTTCCCATTTCAAGATTTCTCGTCTCCACCAAAATACCAAGGTATCAACAATAGTCTAAGAGAAGAATGTGCCACTATAGATTTATATGAAGCGGTTTCAAAAGGAAACTATCCTAGCTAATGATGGACATTGTTGTGTAATAAACACAAGTTGTGTTTGTTGGAGATGAGACTCTTTTGTTAGACGAAGGCGACTTATCTTGAGGTGGAGTGAATAGATCTCAAACTAAAAGTTTTGGCGAAAATACTATTTTAAAATGTTTTTAACTATGGACAGCGGAACACACCCGAATCAAATCGTCTAATCTGAACAGTTATCGGAAAAATCGTATATGAGTTAAACATCTCTAAAACATGCAATGATAATGACAAGTTATTGGATCAATATAATAACTTAAAACACACAAGTAATCAATTTCCAATGAAATAATTTAAATAAAACTAAGTGAAGCAATTTATCGAACACTTATTGTGCAGTCAATTTTGACCAGAATTTTCTTAAGCTTTTGTTATGAAATCCAATTACAATCACAAAGATTGTAATCAACACAACAAAATAGTTTTGAGATAATAACAAATTAATCGAATCGTATCGATTGCGCAATATGAGGAATCGATAATTTACTATTGAAAGTAAATGATATATATATAGAGAGAGAAAGAGAGAGAAAGAGAACACGGGGATTTGTTTAGACAGTTCACCAATCGTCCTCGCTATGGCTACGTCTGCCCTTAATTTCAAAGGAATTGAGATAATCAATCTTACTTTGCAAAATCTGTTTATAAGAGAAATGTCGCAATCCAACCATATAAACTCTATGTTTGATGTTGATCCTAACACTTTCTCTTATCTTGATCTGAGTTTGATTAAGTCACCCAACAACACCAATATTGCTCACCGTCTCGCGCTACTCCGTTACAAGAAATCATCGTTCTTCAAAGCTTTCACTTTGTCGAATCCAAATTGTAGATTGTTGTCACCTAAGATTTCTAATCAATTCATCGTCTCACGCTAATCCTTCGCAAGAAACACCGTTCTTCAAAGCTTTCACTCGATTGAATCCGAATTGCAAAAATCTTGTGAAAACCCCCAAATCAACACCTTGATCTTCGAGGACAAATCCTCACAGTTTTTCCAATGAAACTACAAAAGATTTTCAACCCAATTTTCAATTTAACAACCTAAATTGGACTTTATCAACCTAATCTAGATGGAGCAATCTTTGTATGTGTTTATAGTTTCATCAACTTTTGAATGATGCATGTATGAAGTATTTATATGTGTGCAAGTTGGAGGCAAAAGAAAACAAGAGTTTAGAAAAAGAATACAAAATTTACAAAACTTCGCACCTTATGTCGACACATATGAGTCATGTGTCGACTCGTATCAGTTCATGTGTTGACACATATCAGGTCATGTGTCGAATCATGAGAAACAAAAACTACAGGCTTTAAAAATGGGTTGCATGTGTCGACAGATAAGTCGTATGTGTCGACTCATAGAGGCAAAAATTCTTCTATGTGTCGACTCATACAAATAAAAGTTATAGTATATGTCGACTCATGCAAATAGAGCCTACAGACTTTAATATTGATCCACATGTGTCGAATCATTCCTCGTATATGTCGACTCATAGAAGAGAAATTTCTTCTATATGTCAACCTGAAGGTTGTATATTCCTCATTAACAACAGTTGAAAAGTGTAGCCAGAAATGGGAAAAACGTTGCCTAAAAGAATAGGGGACGTTTTCTAGTTGTCTTTTGTTCGAGTGTTGCTTATTGTTTTAGGAGACGTTTATTTTCACTTTTAGGCCAGAAATTTCTAAGACATCAACCAAAAATATATAGGAAGAAGGGGCGTTTTATTTTCCATCTTAGGCAACATTTTTAAAGTATTGTTAAAGCATTCCCTAAAAGTGGTAGAGTGAGAACACTCTAAGGGACAATTTTCAAATGTTGCTTTTTTACAAATTGTTCACTAAATAAAATAGAGAGAAAATTTGATAAATATATCTATAAGTTACAAGGAATAGTTTTTACTATATTTTTCATCAAATAAACAATTTAAACATCAATTACACCAAAGATAAATTGCATGTACCACAAAAATCGTGTTAATAAAATCTTCAAACATTAAATCAAATACACACAATAAAAACAAAATTTCTAACATTACTTAACACTTAAAAGGCTAAGTTTAGAAAAATGACAAAATACATAGTTTCTTTAAGTTTAATGCTTAAGTAGAAGTCGAAAACACCAACATCCAACTTATTTAAATTTGTCGAACTCGTCGTTATCTCCATCATCCTCTTCATCACCTATATCGTCCTCTTGAAGATCATCACCTATGTCGTCCTCTTGAAATCCATCACCTATTTCATCCTCATCACTTGAGTGGTCCTACTTAAATTCGTCAGTTTCATCAAATTTGCCTTGTAGGATCCAGTTGGTGGTGCAACAAGCATATTCCAATCAATTTCATCAAAATACTTTTTCTGTTCCTATAAACTGCCCCGGCACTATTATTTGGTTGATATTTGTATATCAGTCCTTTAGCCTGCAAAATACCTTATCATCAAAACCAGAACATATACCTTTTGAATTAGAATTTTCTTATATAAAAAATGTAATCGTGAATACATATAAAGATCAAATCGAGCATGAAATAAGGACCAGAATATTACCAATTGTCGACTAACAGATTTTTCAAAATACTACTATTAGTATATTATTAGATAGACGCTATGTCTGCACAGGGCCATATACTAGTTGTAGAAAGTAACCACTATAGATATATCAAATAGATATATGCATATGAAAAGAGTGATTGAAGATAAGATAACTTATTAACTTGTTTGTTTATGAGATATTAAGAGAAACTTCAAATCCAAATTGAGGCGACCTTCACTACTCACTAGTACATCAATATATCAAAAACTTTGATTTGTAAACAATTTTTTTATTTGACTAGGACAATCAACTCTTCACATGTAGCCCATTTGTGCAATTTTACACTTTGAATTTAAAATTAGCTTTCTTAAGTAAAAGTTAGTTTTTAATGTAGTTAGTTGAAAGAAAAAAAAAAGAGAAATGTTGGTGAATTGAAAATATATTTGAAGCAATGACCAAGATTGTTTCATATTGACATTCATTATGATAAGTATGTATGTAGAAAATGTATACAATATACTACAAGCAGTTCCCGTGACATTTGTGATTATAACTCTACCTAACACATGGTTTTTATTAAATACAAATTAGATATATATTATGTGTTGTATGAGACTGAGAGAAAAATATATTAACTCTATGTCTATAATCAAAACAATGGGCAACTGCAGTATTGCATGATGTTTTTAGAGAAAGCTAATACTAAACTTCATCCGTTTTAAAATGAGTGTCTTTTAAAAATTTTGTACACAGATTAAAAAACATTATAATTTTGTCATAAAAGATAGTATTTTTACTAAATTAACCTTATAAATGTATTGGAAGTGGTGCACAAAGTAATAATGGAAGGATAGAATTGGAAAAATAATAATCATTATTACCTTAAAAAGTGATAATGATTTTCATTTTGAAACAAATTTTATTTGCTAAAACGACACTTATTATGAAACGGATGGAGTAATATACATTACGCCAAGCTTGCAATATTCATTACATCATGTTCTTCGACATTGCAACCACAACTGTGTTAACATCGTCTGACAGAAAAACAAAAAATGATTCTAATTTTCTACAACCTTGTGCCCTATAAATATCTCCCTACTTCTCGCACGTATTTCATTTTACTTCTCGCACGTATTTCATTTTATCTCGGCCTTCAATCCCTTCCTATAAATTACACCATTAGCTCACTCTCAAGGAGAAGACACTGCCTTAAGATTACTCTGCCAAAAATCCTCACTTTCTCACTCAAAACTCACTTTATATATCTTATTAGATGTTCAGACTGAAGCTCTAAACAGGTTGAGCTCACACCTTCCTTAACCTTACAACATAGCACACACATAATCAAAGACAAAAAGTAAGAGAAATGGTTCATAAGGAGAGAAGCAGAAAGACAAAGAAGAAGGAAGTAGAAGAAAAACCAGTACCTGAAGCATCCTGCATTGAAGTTTTTTTTCATTTTTGTAGCTCTTATTTCCTTCATGTTCTTCAGTTATTATTGTTTTTATAAGCTTTATGTCTCCCCTTCCCTTTGTAATCACCGTGCCATATGATGTAAAACGATGAACATATTGAGTTGGGGCTTAGGTTTCTCATGGGGTTTTGGGGTTTTGTATGCTTTGTAAGTTTGCTTTTGTTTGGTTAATGTTGATGCTTTGTTCTGTATTATTGTCTGATTGACATCTATGTTTGGCTAAAACATATAATAGCAGCAAAAGGTATTTAAATGTGTAAAAGTCTTGCAAATATAAAAAACAAAGCAGGTACAAGCAAGATGTTATATGGAATGTCATGACTTCAACCATGACATCGCGCCTGCAGAACTGAAGATTCAGTTTGATTCTCAACAGATACAAAATATTCTGTGAATATTATGTAATCCTATGTGGCGCAAATTTAAAGGTCAAAAGAATCAAGTCAGAATATTGAAGAATCAGATCAGAAGATTGAAGATTCAGCAGTTTCTAATTTAGGAGATAAATTAGGAAACTTGTGATTAAAAGACCTTGATTGTAGCAGAAGATATCTGTTGATTTGTAACAGCAAGAACTGATGCGATTTGTAAGCCCAAGTCCAATTGGGAATATGTTATAAATATAAACCTTTGTAACCTAGTTTGATAAGAAACCGAATTCAGAAAAGATGTAGTCATTAAGGTTTCTATAGGTAAACCACCCAGGTTGTGGGATGGCTGCCATGTCCTTCTCGAAACCTGTAGGTAAGAGAAGCTATTGTTCTCACTCGAAACCTGTAGGTAAGAGTTGAGTATTGTGTTCTTGATTGAAGCTGTGAAGCAAGATCAAGTTAATGTTTATTATTAATTGTGTAAATAGCTGTTGCAGGGTTGTAACAGTTAGGTATCATTAGGGAGTGAGCAGAGGTTCTCCTGTCTTAGATGGAGTTCTAAGATAAAGGTTGCATTGGGTAGTGACTAGGTAAACCAGAGGTTATTTATCTGTAAACCAGAGGTTGTTTACATAAAATAGTACTACTGATAGTGAAATCTTCTTCCTGGCTTGGTAGCCCCTAGAGTAGGTAGTTAAACCGAACTGGGTTAACAATTAACTGTGTTATTTATCTTCTGCATTGTATTGTCTGTTCAGTCGTGGATGTTGTAACATCGTGTATAACATCAGGTTCAGGTTTGATAGTTGTTCCTTTACAGAACCAATAAAGTTTATAATCTGGTTATGTTGACTGAACATACATGATCCCAGTACTCATGGACTCCTTCTTAAGGGTAATTTAAAAGTTGGGGATTTTTCTGTTCTACCTTTGCTAAGTTAATAACAGATCAGATGTATTTGTAAGAACAAGCATACACTCACAAATGAGTTTTTGATTCATGGCAAACATCACAAGCAACCAAATACAAAAGCATAAATGAATGACTCAAGACAATGGAAGATTATGAAGCTCAAATCACTCAGAAAATGGTATTGCATCTGTTAGGTCGACCAAGCAAAGCCCTAGGTCGACTCAAAACTAGAGCAAACTCAGCAAAACTGACAAGGTCACTGTTAGGTCGACCTACCCACACTCCTAGGTCGACCTAAACTGAAGGGATTTACAGATGTCACTGTTAGGTCGACCTACCCACACTCCTAGGTCGACCTAAACTGAAGAAAAGTCACAAAAATGCATTTCAACTGACTTTAGGTCGACCTAAACCTTCAACAGGTCGACCTAACTGGAAACAACTGCATTTAGGTCGACCTAAACCTTCAACAGGTCAACCTAACTGACTTTAGGTCGACCTAAACCTTCAGCAGGTCAACCTAACAGATTTTAGGCCAACCTAACAGGTCAACCTAACTGGGACAATTTCAACTCTGCTTCTGTTAGGTCGACCTAAGCACTAAAGTAGGTCAACCTATTTGCTGAAAACTTCCCAAATCATGTGTTTTCTCTGCTCCAACATACCAGCAACTATATATATCATTCCATGTTAATTATTCATCAACATCAACGACTGAAAGATACACAAACGCTTCTCATCTTCGTTCTTCATCATCTCCAACACAATTACACATAATCATTCTTGCGTTGCGGGTTAGTGATGAGTTCGATAACGTCCATGGAACGGAATTGAAGATTCCTAGTGGGTGAAGGTTTGTGGGGTTTGTTGGTGAATAAAATCTGCGGGTTTTGTCCTCCACGACGGGTGGTTCTTGGGGGTTTTTATCAAGAGGCGTTCATTGAGGATTCGGCTGAGTGTAACGATTGAGGAACGGGGAGTTCAAGGAATCAAGACACTGCAGAAGGGAATCAAAGTGAAGCTCTTGGATAACCTTGATCTTGCTCAAGATTAAGGGGGAAGAAGATTCAAAGGATCGACATAATTGGTTTATCGTTTATCGCTTTGTTATCTTCTTTGTATATACTACTTTCAACATTAATGAAAGATTACCCAATTTCAATTTGGAATTGGGGGCAGACGTAGTCGTAGCGAGGACGATCGACGAACTGCCTAAACAAATATCGTGTTCTTGTCGCTTTTACCTTTTCATTTACTTTCTGTTCATATTTGGTTATAATAGCAAATTGATCAACGATTCGAGTGTTAAGATTGTGAATTAAGTACTTACATAAACATCACAATCCACCACACATTGAATTACCTTCAATTTGATCATTATCACAAAGTGTTTGCATATTTGTTTCTATCACTCTTATTGCATTGCAAACATCGTCCATCATACAAAAAGTTAATCTGATTTTCAATAAGAGAAACGCTTTGATTCTGCAACATATACTCTTATCATTCAACTCAAGTATTTGACTGGTTTTTTAAACACATATATAATCGTTTCGATAGTGGTTCGGAATAGACGCGAGTCGATTCAGAATCACTTCCGCTGAAAAGTCGTTTAAATCCGTAAAACTGTGAACGATCTATTCACCCCCCCTCTAGATCCTAAGGCCAGCGTCTAACAAGTGGTATCAGAGCTCTGGTTTATTCCGTGCTACGTGAAACACTTATTGGAAAGATGGCTTCCGGACCTAAAGGGGCTCACAATAGAGCTCCAGTTTTCAACGGCGAAAACTACGGTTATTGGAAGGATTGTATGTGTGTCCATATCAATGCAATTGATAGGAACATCTGGACAGCTATTGTCAATGGTCCATTTCAGATCACCATGACAAATGCAGCTGGTGCAGTTGTTCCAAAACCAGAAGATACTTGGAATGCTGAAGATGAAAAGAGATATGCATACGATTGGAAAGCGAGAAACATTCTAATCTCAGCTCTAGGAGTTGATGAATACTATCGCGTTTCCCATTGTAGATCAGCTAAAGCTATGTGGGACACATTGCAAGTTGCCCACGAGGGAACGGATGATGTCAAACTAGCTAGGATCAATACGTTAACTCAAGAGTTCGAACTTTTCCACATGGAAGATGGTGAAACCATCGAAAGCATGCAGAAAAGATTCGTTCACCTGAAAAATCGATTAAATTCTCTTGATAGACCTGTTTCCAATGCAGTTGCTACTAACAAAATCTTAAGGTGTTTGAACAGGGAATGGCAACCCAAAGTTACAGTAATTAAGGAAGCAAATGATCTCAACACCTTAGACATTACCACTCTCTTTGGTAAACTAGAGGAACATGAACAACACCTTAAATGCCTTGACATGCATGAGAAAAGGGCAAAGAAAGAGAAGAACATGGAGAAAGAGGTAGAGAAGAAGTCAATAGCTCTAAAAGCTTCAAGCTCCAAGACCTCAAGACAAGAGCTAGAGGATAGTGATACTAGTGATGAGGAAGACTCCGATGATGAGGAAATGAGACTGTTTGTGCGAAGATTCAACAAGTACATAAAGAAAAATAGAGCAAAACTCTCCGGAAAAAGCTTGATTAATCATAGGAAGCAATTAGACAAGTCCAAACAAGATGATAACAATAAAAGAAAATCCAAAGGCCCTTGTTCCAATTGCGGCAAAGATGGTCATTACAAACCGGATTGTCCATATCTCAAAAAGGAGAAAGACAAGAATCAAAGCAAAAGTCACAACAAGTCTAGAAGAGCCTACATAGCATGGGAAAGTGATTCCTCAAGTGAAGACTCATCAAGCGATGAAGAAAAATCGGCAAACCTATGTCTTACGGCTCATCAACATAAGAAAAAGAAACGTGTAAGTCATCTTAAACCTGAACTTGTAGATAAGGTATCTCATGCTCAATTAAAATTAGCCTTTGAAGAACTACATAGAGATGCAATCGAAGCTTTCAAACTTTTGGCCTCAAATAAGAAAATTTTTTCGTATCTTGAATCAAAAGTTGAGAAGACCGAAAAGGACATGGAAGCTTTGAAACAATCTATGCTAGATATTCAAAAGGATAAAATTGAGGAAGATCCTACATCATGGTTTGGTTGTGAGACATGTCATATTTGGCAAAAAGAAGTAAGAGATCTAAAGGCCAAATTAGATAAGGCTCTACAACCAAAAGTGACTTTTGCGGTTGATCCAAATAAGTTCAAAAGATCGTATACTCCTTTATATAGTAAATACACTTTTGTACCAAAAGTATCAACTAGCAAAATAGCATACTCTCATCATATTACTTGTCACTATTGTTGCAAAAAGGGACATACCATTGAAAAATGCAAATTTAGGAGGATTTTAGTTCCTAAAGGAGTATTTCAATGGTTGCCTAAGTGCAACAATTTTTGTACTCACCACCTAGGACCCAATGAAGATTGGGGACCTTCCATTCTAAATTAATTTTGCAGGAAAAGTGTCTTGACATCGCCGAAAGGTGGTGGTCCCTTGATAGCTGATGCTCAAGACACATAAAGGGAGACATATCACTTTTGGTATGTCATCTATGAAGACAACAATTGAAGAACTTCCTAAGGCCTGGAGAAATGTAAAAGATCATCCAATCGACAACATAATAGGGGACATCTCAAAGGGCGTGACAACACGCTCCAAGATAAGTAACTTTTGTCATCATTTTGCTTTTGTTTCACAAGTTGAACCGAAAAACGTGAAGGACGCATTACTTGATGAGCATTGGCTAATGGCCATGCAAGAAGAATTAAACCAATTTAAACGGAATGATGTTTGGGACTTTGTCTCTCATCCGGGAGATCATCAAGTAATCGGTACTAGATGGGTTTTTCGTAACAAACTTGATGAAAATGGAGTTATCACTAGAAACAAAGCTAGATTAGTTGCTCAAGGTTACAATCAATAGGAAGGTATTGATTATGAAGAGACATACGCTCCTGTAGCACGTCTCAAAGCTATTCGCCTATTACTTGCCTATGCCTGTTCAAAAGACTTCAAACTATTCCAAATGGATGTTAAAAGTGCCTTTCTAATGGCTATATAAATGAAGAAGTCTATGTTGCTCAGCCACCCGGATTTGAGAATTACATGCATCCAAATCATGTTTATAAGCTGAAACGTGCTCTATACGGTATTAAACGTTTGAGCAAATTTCTTCTTAGCCAAGGG
Source organism: Vicia villosa (assembly GCF_029867415.1). NCBI lineage: Eukaryota > Viridiplantae > Streptophyta > Magnoliopsida > Fabales > Fabaceae > Vicia > Vicia villosa. Next base: position 22,136 of record NW_026704946.1, read on the forward strand.
TACTCTAGGGGTAAAGTTGATACTACTCTCTTTATCAAAAGAAAAGATAAAGATGTACTCTTAGTCCAAGTTTATGTAGATGATATTATATTTGGGTCGACTAATGCAAAACTTGTCAAAGAATTTTCGAAGCTTATGCAGAGTGAATTTGAGATGAGTCTCATGGAGCTGCTCAAAAGATTTGGAATGAGTGAAGCGAAGGAGATTGACACACCTATGGCAACAAATACTAACCTAGACAAAGATGAGAAAGATATCAATCTTGTCCAAAGGAATCTCACTTAAAAGTTGTCAAAAGAATTCTGTGACATCTACGTGGAACTCCTACATATGGCCTATGGTATCCGAAGGGAAATGAGTGTTATTTGGTAGGATTCTCCGACTCAGATTTTGCTGGCTGCAAATCCAATAGAAAGAGCACCAGTGGAACATGTCATCTATTCTCAAATTCATTGATAAGTTGGCATAGCAAGAAACAAGTATCGGTTGCATTATCTACTACTGAGGCAAAATATGTAGCTGTCGGAAGCTGCTGTGCGCAGATATTATGGCTCAAGCAACAACTTCTTGACTTTGGTATTAAGCTTGATCGTATACCTATCATGTGCGACAACACAAGTGCCATAAACTTGAAGAGCAAGAAGCAACTAGCTGACATCTTCACCAAACCTCTTGCAACGGAGCAGTTCTTCAACATTCATAGGGAATTAGGGATATTAGATATCTCTAATTTTGAGCTAAATGCGTTTGTTTTCTTAATTTTATTCCTTTACTTTATATATATATATTGATTATGCTCAAGCTAACATCTCCCTCAGTATGAAGGTAGTTCATCATCAAATCAAGCATCATTCCACATTGACTAGAGGAATATACTTCATTATACGAAATGATGACGAGATACCTACAATTGAGAAAGTGGTAACATGTTTGTTGTTCACTTCCAAAAATATCATTGATGCTATAATATGCTATCAATTAACATGTTTATAGTGACTTCTTATATGCTTCTCCACCTATCTCATTTACATGTATATGTTGTTCATCATTACTCATAACATATCATGTTTGGACATAAAAATAGTAGAATAAGCATACACTCACATGTTTGGGCAAACGTTAGCGAGTATTGCATTAGTTCATTTCATTGCATTGCATCTCATTTCTGTCATGTTATTATGTCTTTTATTACTTGAACTTAAGCTTGGTTTGTACCTTTAAATATGTTTGGATATTATGCTCTATTTCTTTACTATTGTGTTATGTAAGACATTGTTTTGTTTAGATTATTTTGTTATTCTCTTCTACTATTCTCCTGGTTTCTTTCTTTTTGATGTTGACAAAGGGGGAGATGAGTTGAGTACGGGGGAGCTTAGTACGGGGGAGCTTACGCATACAAGACCGGGGGAACTTTCGTCATTTAATCAAATGTTTGCCATCATCAAAAAGGGGGAGTTTGTAAGAACAAGCATACACTCACAAATGAGTTTTTGATTCATGGCAAACATCACAAGCAACCAAATACAAAAGCATAAATGAATGACTCAAGACAATGGTAGATTATGAAGCTCAAATCACTCAGAAAATGGTATTGCATCTGTTAGGTCGACCAAGCAAAGCCCTAGGTCGACTCAAAACTAGAGCAAACTCAGCAAAACTGACAAGGTCACTGTTAGGTCGACCTACCCACACTCCTAGGTCGACCTAAACTGAAGGGATTTACAGATGTCACTGTTAGGTCGACCTACCCACACTCCTAGGTCGACCTAAACTGAAGAAAAGTCACAAAAATGCATTTCAACTGACTTTAGGTCGACCTAAACCTTCAACAGGTCGACCTAACTGGAAACAACTGCATTTAGGTCGACCTAAACCTTCAACAGGTCAACCTAACTGACTTTAGGTCGACCTAAACCTTCAGCAGGTCAACCTAACAGATTTTAGGCCAACCTAACAGGTCAACCTAACTGGGACAATTTCAACTCTGCTTCTGTTAGGTCGACCTAAGCACTAAAGTAGGTCAACCTATTTGCTGAAAACTTCCCAAATCATGTGTTTTCTCTGCTCCAACATACCAGCAACTATATATATCATTCCATGTTAATTATTCATCAACATCAACGACTGAAAGATACACAAACGCTTCTCATCTTCGTTCTTCATCATCTCCAACACAATTACACATAATCATTCTTGCGTTGCGGGTTAGTGATGAGTTCGATAACGTCCATGGAACGGAATTGAAGATTCCTAGTGGGTGAAGGTTTGTGGGGTTTGTTGGTGAATAAAATCTGCGGGTTTTGTCCTCCACGACGGGTGGTTCTTGGGGGTTTTTATCAAGAGGCGTTCATTGAGGATTCGGCTGAGTGTAACGATTGAGGAACGGGGAGTTCAAGGAATCAAGACACTGCAGAAGGGAATCAAAGTGAAGCTCTTGGATAACCTTGATCTTGCTCAAGATTAAGGGGGAAGAAGATTCAAAGGATCGACATAATTGGTTTATCGTTTATCGCTTTGTTATCTTCTTTGTATATACTACTTTCAATTTGGAATTGGGGGCAGACGTAGTCGTAGCGAGGACGATCGACGAACTGCCTAAACAAATATCGTGTTCTTGTCGCTTTTACCTTTTCATTTACTTTCTGTTCATATTTGGTTATAATAGCAAATTGATCAACGATTCGAGTGTTAAGATTGTGAATTAAGTACTTACATAAACATCACAATCCACCACACATTGAATTACCTTCAATTTGATCATTATCACCAAGTGTTTGTATATTTGTTTCTATCACTCTTATTGCATTGCAAACATCGTCCATCATACAAAAAGTTAATCTGATTTTCAATAAGAGAAACGCTTTGATTCTGCAACATATACTCTTATCATTCAACTCAAGTATTTGACTGGTTTTTTAAACACATATATAATCGTTTCGATAGTGGTTCGGAATAGACGCGAGTCGATTCAGAATCACTTCCGCTGAAAAGTCGTTTAAATCCGTAAAACTGTGAACGATCTATTCACCCCCCCTCTAGATCCTAAGGCCAGCGTCTAACAAGTGGTATCAGAGCTCTGGTTTATTCCGTGCTACGTGAAACACTTATTGGAAAGATGGCTTCCGGACCTAAAGGGGCTCACAATAGAGCTCCAGTTTTCAACGGCGAAAACTACGGTTATTGGAAGGATTGTATGTGTGTCCATATCAATGCAATTGATAGGAACATCTGGACAGCTATTGTCAATGGTCCATTTCAGATCACCATGACAAATGCAGCTGGTGCAGTTGTTCCAAAACCAGAAGATACTTGGAATGCTGAAGATGAAAAGAGATATGCATACGATTGGAAAGCGAGAAACATTCTAATCTCAGCTCTAGGAGTTGATGAATACTATCGCGTTTCCCATTGTAGATCAGCTAAAGCTATGTGGGACACATTGCAAGTTGCCCACGAGGGAACGGATGATGTCAAACTAGCTAGGATCAATACGTTAACTCAAGAGTTCGAACTTTTCCACATGGAAGATGGTGAAACCATCGAAAGCATGCATAAAAGATTCGTTCACCTGAAAAATCGATTAAATTCTCTTGATAGACCTGTTTCCAATGCAGTTGCTACTAACAAAATCTTAAGGTGTTTGAACAGGGAATGGCAACCCAAAGTTACAGTAATTAAGGAAGCAAATGATCTCAACACCTTAGACATTACCACTCTCTTTGGTAAACTAGAGGAACATGAACAACACCTTAAATGCCTTGACATGCATGAGAAAAGGGCAAAGAAAGAGAAGAACATGGAGAAAGAGGTAGAGAAGAAGTCAATAGCTCTAAAAGCTTCAAGCTCCAAGACCTCAAGACAAGAGCTAGAGGATAGTGATACTAGTGATGAGGAAGACTCCGATGATGAGGAAATGAGACTGTTTGTGCGAAGATTCAACAAGTACATAAAGAAAAATAGAGCAAAACTCTCCGGAAAAAGCTTGATTAATCATAGGAAGCAATTAGACAAGTCCAAACAAGATGATAACAATAAAAGAAAATCCAAAGGCCCTTGTTCCAATTGCGGCAAAGATGGTCATTACAAACCGGATTGTCCATATCTCAAAAAGGAGAAAGACAAGAATCAAAGCAAAAGTCACAACAAGTCTAGAAGAGCCTACATAGCATGGGAAAGTGATTCCTCAAGTGAAGACTCATCAAGCGATGAAGAAAAATCGGCAAACCTATGTCTTACGGCTCATCAACATAAGAAAAAGAAACGTGTAAGTCATCTTAAACCTGAACTTGTAGATAAGGTATCTCATGCTCAATTAAAATTAGCCTTTGAAGAACTACATAGAGATGCAATCGAAGCTTTCAAACTTTTGGCCTCAAATAAGAAAATTTTTTCGTATCTTGAATCAAAAGTTGAGAAGACCGAAAAGGACATGGAAGCTTTGAAACAATCTATGCTAGATATTCAAAAGGATAAAATTGAGGAAGATCCTACATCATGGTTTGGTTGTGAGACATGTCATATTTGGCAAAAAGAAGTAAGAGATCTAAAGGCCAAATTAGATAAGGCTCTACAACCAAAAGTGACTTTTGCGGTTGATCCAAATAAGTTCAAAAGATCGTATACTCCTTTATATAGTAAATACACTTTTGTACCAAAAGTATCAACTAGCAAAATAGCATACTCTCATCATATTACTTGTCACTATTGTTGCAAAAAGGGACATACCATTGAAAAATGCAAATTTAGGAGGATTTTAGTTCCTAAAGGAGTATTTCAATGGTTGCCTAAGTGCAACAATTTTTGTACTCACCACCTAGGACCCAATGAAGACTGGGGACCTTCCATTCTAAATTAATTTTGCAGGAAAAGTGTCTTGACATCGCCGAAAGGTGGTGGTCCCTTGATAGCTGATGCTCAAGACACATAAAGGGAGACATATCACTTTTGGTATGTCATCTATGAAGACAACAATTGAAGAACTTCCTAAGGCCTGGACAAATGTAAAAGATCATCCAATCGACAACATAATAGGGGACATCTCAAAGGGCGTGACAACACGCTCCAAGATAAGTAACTTTTGTCATCATTTTGCTTTTGTTTCACAAGTTGAACCGAAAAACGTGAAGGACGCATTACTTGATGAGCATTGGCTAATGGCCATGCAAGAAGAATTAAACCAATTTAAACGGAATGATGTTTGGGACTTTGTCTCTCATCCGGGAGATCATCAAGTAATCGGTACTAGATGGGTTTTTCGTAACAAACTTGATGAAAATGGAGTTATCACTAGAAACAAAGCTAGATTAGTTGCTCAAGGTTACAATCAATAGGAAGGTATTGATTATGAAGAGACATACGCTCCTGTAGCACGTCTCAAAGCTATTCGCCTATTACTTGCCTATGCCTGTTCAAAAGACTTCAAACTATTCCAAATGGATGTTAAAAGTGCCTTTCTAATGGCTATATAAATGAAGAAGTCTATGTTGCTCAGCCACCCGGATTTGAGAATTACATGCATCCAAATCATGTTTATAAGCTGAAACGTGCTCTATACGGTATTAAACGTTTGAGCAAATTTCTTCTTAGCCAAGGGTACTCTAGGGGTAAAGTTGATACTACTCTCTTTATCAAAAGAAAAGATAAAGATGTACTCTTAGTCCAAGTTTATGTAGATGATATTATATTTGGGTCGACTAATGCAAAACTTGTCAAAGAATTTTCGAAGCTTATGCAGAGTGAATTTGAGATGAGTCTCATGGAGCTGCTCAAAAGATTTGGAATGAGTGAAGCGAAGGAGATTGACACACCTATGGCAACAAATACTAACCTAGACAAAGATGAGAAAGATATCAATCTTGTCCAAAGGAATCTCACTTAAAAGTTGTCAAAAGAATTCTGTGACATCTACGTGGAACTCCTACATATGGCCTATGGTATCCGAAGGGAAATGAGTGTTATTTGGTAGGATTCTCCGACTCAGATTTTGCTGGCTGCAAATCCAATAGAAAGAGCACCAGTGGAACATGTCATCTATTCTCAAATTCATTGATAAGTTGGCATAGCAAGAAACAAGTATCGGTTGCATTATCTACTACTGAGGCAAAATATGTAGCTGTCGGAAGCTGCTGTGCGCAGATATTATGGCTCAAGCAACAACTTCTTGACTTTGGTATTAAGCTTGATCGTATACCTATCATGTGCGACAACACAAGTGCCATAAACTTGAAGAGCAAGAAGCAACTAGCTGACATCTTCACCAAACCTCTTGCAACGGAGCAGTTCTTCAACATTCATAGGGAATTAGGGATATTAGATATCTCTAATTTTGAGCTAAATGCGTTTGTTTTCTTAATTTTATTCCTTTACTTTATATATATATATTGATTATGCTCAAGCTAACATCTCCCTCAGTATGAAGGTAGTTCATCATCAAATCAAGCATCATTCCACATTGACTAGAGGAATATACTTCATTATACGAAATGATGACGAGATACCTACAATTGAGAAAGTGGTAACATGTTTGTTGTTCACTTCCAAAAATATCATTGATGCTATAATATGCTATCAATTAACATGTTTATAGTGACTTCTTATATGCTTCTCCACCTATCTCATTTACATGTATATGTTGTTCATCATTACTCATAACATATCATGTTTGGACATAAAAATAGTAGAATAAGCATACACTCACATGTTTGGGCAAACGTTAGCGAGTATTGCATTAGTTCATTTCATTGCATTGCATCTCATTTCTGTCATGTTATTATGTCTTTTATTACTTGAACTTAAGCTTGGTTTGTACCTTTAAATATGTTTGGATATTATGCTCTATTTCTTTACTATTGTGTTATGTAAGACATTGTTTTGTTTAGATTATTTTGTTATTCTCTTCTACTATTCTCCTGGTTTCTTTCTTTTTGATGCTGACAAAGGGGGAGATGAGTTGAGTACGGGGGAGCTTAGTACGGGGGAGCTTACGCATACAAGACCGGGGGAACTTTCGTCATTTAATCAAATGTTTGCCATCATCAAAAAGGGGGAGTTTGTAAGAACAAGCATACACTCACAAATGAGTTTTTGATTCATGGCAAACATCACAAGCAACCAAATACAAAAGCATAAATGAATGACTCAAGACAATGGTAGATTATGAAGCTCAAATCACTCAGAAAATGGTATTGCATCTGTTAGGTCGACCAAGCAAAGCCCTAGGTCGACTCAAAACTAGAGCAAACTCAGCAAAACTGACAAGGTCACTGTTAGGTCGACCTACCCACACTCCTAGGTCGACCTAAACTGAAGGGATTTACAGATGTCACTGTTAGGTCGACCTACCCACACTCCTAGGTCGACCTAAACTGAAGAAAAGTCACAAAAATGCATTTCAACTGACTTTAGGTCGACCTAAACCTTCAACAGGTCGACCTAACTGGAAACAACTGCATTTAGGTCGACCTAAACCTTCAACAGGTCAACCTAACTGACTTTAGGTCGACCTAAACCTTCAGCAGGTCAACCTAACAGATTTTAGGCCAACCTAACAGGTCAACCTAACTGGGACAATTTCAACTCTGCTTCTGTTAGGTCGACCTAAGCACTAAAGTAGGTCAACCTATTTGCTGAAAACTTCCCAAATCATGTGTTTTCTCTGCTCCAACATACCAGCAACTATATATATCATTCCATGTTAATTATTCATCAACATCAACGACTGAAAGATACACAAACGCTTCTCATCTTCGTTCTTCATCATCTCCAACACAATTACACATAATCATTCTTGCGTTGCGGGTTAGTGATGAGTTCGATAACGTCCATGGAACGGAATTGAAGATTCCTAGTGGGTGAAGGTTTGTGGGGTTTGTTGGTGAATAAAATCTGCGGGTTTTGTCCTCCACGACGGGTGGTTCTTGGGGGTTTTTATCAAGAGGCGTTCATTGAGGATTCGGCTGAGTGTAACGATTGAGGAACGGGGAGTTCAAGGAATCAAGACACTGCAGAAGGGAATCAAAGTGAAGCTCTTGGATAACCTTGATCTTGCTCAAGATTAAGGGGGAAGAAGATTCAAAGGATCGACATAATTGGTTTATCGTTTATCGCTTTGTTATCTTCTTTGTATATACTACTTTCAACATTAATGAAAGATTACCCAATTTCAATTTGGAATTGGGGGCAGACGTAGTCGTAGCGAGGACGATCGACGAACTGCCTAAACAAATATCGTGTTCTTGTCGCTTTTACCTTTTCATTTACTTTCTGTTCATATTTGGTTATAATAGCAAATTGATCAACGATTCGAGTGTTAAGATTGTGAATTAAGTACTTACATAAACATCACAATCCACCACACATTGAATTACCTTCAATTTGATCATTATCACCAAGTGTTGTATATTTGTTTCTATCACTCTTATTGCATTGCAAACATCGTCCATCATACAAAAAGTTAATCTGATTTTCAATAAGAGAAACGCTTTGATTCTGCAACATATACTCTTATCATTCAACTCAAGTATTTGACTGGTTTTTTAAACACATATATAATCGTTTCGATAGTGGTTCGGAATAGACGCGAGTCGATTCAGAATCACTTCCGCTGAAAAGTCGTTTAAATCCGTAAAACTGTGAACGATCTATTCACCCCCCCTCTAGATCCTAAGGCCAGCGTCTAACAGTATTGACATTGTAAGTGACATCCTGAGTCTGTCATACCAGAATTACAGTTAATTTGTATGATTTGCATTCAGGGAGATGTCTAGGTGAGGTTTAATGTGAGTATTTTTTATGATTCTTGAGATTGAGAGATTAAGGTTTTGGTTCAGACCCTTTTAATTTGTTGCCTTCTTGTTGTAATCTGTGTAAACTAAGAATGGATTTGGGTTTAGGAGGTATAAATTATGGGTGATGTTGAAGGAATTCAGAAATGATAAAGAACATTCATCATTGTTCTTCATCACCACCGCACCCTCCGCCGCGTTTGATCTTATGTGTTAGAGTTTTTGCGTTTTGATGGTTTGAGGGTAGAGAGAAACAACATAATGAGATAGGGAAGAGAGAAATTAAAAGTGAAAAGACGTATTCTAAAGGGGATTGTTATGGTTAAACAAACAGCAACAATAGAACAGAAAATAGAGATATTATGAACTCACTTTATTGATGGAATTTTCAATAAATACACCAAGGATTCATGTGTAAAAGTGCAATAATGAAATACAATGGAATCTAGTGAGTAAAAGGATTGAGGCAACATAAGAAGAGTACTAAGAGAGAGATGTCAGAATAATCAATTATTGCCTACTGATTTTCTTTTCCTTTCTCCTATTTAAACCATAAAATCTCTCAGTAGTGTATTTGGTGTGCGTAGTCGGCTGCTTCCTCTTTTCTCCTGATTAGTAGGATCAGCTGCCATCTGCCTTGAAGGTCTAAATCGTTTTTGTCCGTTTATGATTGCCACCCTTTGCATATGTCACATTACCTCCCCCATTAAAATTCACCTTGTCCTCAAGGTGAAGGGATGAATAATTAGCATGCAGTGTTCCATAATCCTCCCATGTAGCTTAAGCTTCCGTGAGGCCTTCCCATTGCACAAGTGCTTGCGGAATAACCTGACCATTGCTATGAAAAGTTCGTGTCCGTAGCACCTTCGTTGGAACCAGTAGAGGACCTTGTTCATTCTGCAATAATGGTAAGGGTAGATAAGGTACAGAATGATCCCCTTTGCAAGGCTAGAGAAGAGATACGTGGATGTATCTTTGCACCTGGAGGAAATTGAAGCATATATGCCACTGGACCAAACTTGTCAAGCACCTTGAAAGGCCCAAGTATTTGAGTCCCAATTTGTTATTCTTTCGCAGGGCCACAGAGTGTTGGCAATACGGCTGCAACTTAACTAGCACGGCGTCTCCCACCTGGAATTCCAAGATGATGTGCTTTCTATCTGCAAACTTCTTCATGGCAGTTTAAGCGGTTCTCAGAATAGTCTTAAGCTGTTGGATGATAGTATCCCTTTCAGTTAGGAGTTGCTGCAAGTTGGGAGGATCGGAAGGATGAGGATCATACCGAATTAAAACTGGAGGATCCCTGCCATATACAGCTTTGAACGACCTTATTGAGATACTACTATGAAATTAGGTATTGTACAACCACTCTGACCATGATAGTGGCCGTGACCAAGATTTTGGATTGGAACTTGTAAAGCATCGTAAATACATCTCCAGACATTTTTTGAGTGCCTCTGATTGTCCGTCCGTCTGCGGATGGTAAGCCGTGGTCATGGATAAAGTAGTACCACTCAAACAAAATAGTTGCTACCAAAATTTACTAGTGAAGACCCTGTCATGGTCCGAAACAATACTCTTAGGAATTCCATGCAACTTGACCACTGTATTAAAGAAGGTTGCAGCTACCTTAGTGCTATCAAATCAGATGGTAAAGCGGAAAAATAAGCATATTTGGAGAGACGATCAATCACCACTAGTATAAGGGTAAAGGCATGTGATTTAGGTAACCCAATGATGAAGTCCATCACTACATCATCCCATATCTACATAGGAATGGGGAGGGGCTGCAAAAGAACGACTGGTAGGGTGTTTATGGATTTGGCCTGCTGACAAATAAGGCATTCAAATACAAATTGAGTGATGTCCTTTGACATACTTAGCCAAAAAAATTTATGACAAATCCGCGCCTTGGTACGCTGGATTCCTAAATGACCGTTGATGGAGGATGCATGGTATTCAAGCATAATTTGCTGAATTATGTGTGAATTTTTAGGGACCACCAAGCGATTGTTCCAAAAAAGAAAATCATATTGAACTTTGTAATTATGGTCAGGAGGATTTCCAACTTCACATTGCTCCTTAATAATTGATAATGCTGCATATGTTTGGATGGCTTTGCGAATTTGCTGTAGCAATAAGGATTGTTGGCTTGAAAAAACCATCATGTAGGAACGGGATAATGCATCCACATCTATATTATCGCGCCCCGGTTTGTATTCAATCACAAAGTCAAATCCCATAAACTTGTGGAGCCATTGCTGCTCTGGTGTCTGAATGGTCTGCTCCATGAGGGCTTGAAGACTCTTTTGACCAGTCCGAATAATAAATTACTGACCCAACAAATAGTGTTGGAATTTTTCCATGGCTTCGATGATAACGAATAATTCTCTTACATAAGTTGACTACCTTTGCATCCTCGGATTCAGCTTTTTGGAGAAAAGGGCAATAGGATGACTGTTCTGGCTTAGCACAGCTCCGACACCATACCCCGAAGCATCAGTTTCCAACACAAAAACTTTTGAAAAATATGGTAAGGCCAAAACAGGTGCTACAGTGATAGCTTATTGCAAACTTTTGAAAGCATCAGAGACCTCCTCATTCCAATTAAAGTGATCTTTTTTTAGTAAAGTAGTAAGAGGTAAGGAAATGGCAGTATAATGCTTCACAAATCGTCTATAGTATTAACTGCTTTATATTAGTAGGGATTGGCCATTCTAGAACTGCTTGTACTTTTGAATTATCCATTTCAACTCCACATCCAGACACTGTATTGCCCAAGTAATTAACCTTGGTAAGGCCAAATGAACACTTTGATAGTTTTGCATACAAACAATGCTCACGCAACAATTGTAACACCTCTTATAAGTGAAGCAAATGCGTAGACCATGAGGGACTGTATACAAGTATATCATCAAAGAACACTAAGACATATTTACGCAAAAGTTGTTTAAAAACCTTGTTCATGATACTTTGAAACGTAGCAGGTGCATTAGTCAGCCCGAAAGGCATCACTAACCATTCATACAACCCCTGGTGTGTACGAAAAGAACTCTTGTGCCTATCTTGTTATGTCACAAGGATCTGATGATAGCCTGATCATAAATCCAACTTGGAGAAATAGCTTGTACTGTGTAATTCGTCCAACAATTCGTCGACAGTTGGAATAGGAAAACTATCCTTAACAGTGATGGTATTCAACATCCGATAGTCTGTGCAAAAATGCCATGTGTCGTCCTTTTTCTTGACTAACAACATCAGAGAGGAAAATGGGCTAGTGTTGGGCTGTATAATGCCTTGATCAAGCATTTCAGCCACCATCATTTCAATCTGGGCTTTTTGGCTATGTGGGTAACGATACGGTCTGGCCTTTACTGGATTACTTCCGTCTAATAGTGGAATGGAGTGGTCATGAGCACGAGTAGGTGGTAATTATGTTGGTGTTGCAAAAATGTTGGCAAAAGTATGCAGCAATTATGCCAATTCTGGAGGGACCTCAAAGCTTCCCGTGAAATCACTATCAGCATAATCCGTACGTTGAAGTTGTAAGGAGTACACTTCATCAATGGCATCTGTCTGTTGTAACCTGCGTAAATGTTGAAATTGTGCAGGGCGTGGTGTTGCAGGTTTCTCCCCAAACAGAGTCACAAACTGATCTTCCAAGTAAAACTTAATAGAGAGAGAGAGAGAGCTATAATCAGCAATGTGAGGACCCAAGGTGGCGAGCCAAGCGGCACCGAGTACCAAATCTACTCTGGAAATATGTAACAAGTATACAGGAATAGTAATGGAATGTCCCTGAATTTGAACCTGAAGGTTGTCCAAAATTCCTTCTGCTGTTAGTGAGTTATCATTTCCAACGAGAACACGAAGGTTTGATGCCTACTAAATTGGTAATTTGAGGAATTGTGCTACTCATGGTTGAATTAAGTTATCAGAGATTCCACTATCAAGTAAGACTTGAACAGTGACTTCCTAAAACTTTCCTTGAAAACGTATCGTGCCCACACTTGGAGCACCACGCAAGACGTTGAAGGACAAGTGATGACTTGGGTCGATGTGGGTGTTCTCAGTAGGATCCGGAATGGAGTGTGTTTCAATTGTGAGGGATGAAAGGTCTGATGGATCCGAGTCAGAAGGAGGTTAGAATTCCTCATCACTCTAGAGAAGTAAGTATTGTTTGTTAGGGCATCGGTGAAAATACGAAAATTTGGCATCACAAGTGTAACAAAGTCCTTTTTCACGTCGTAATTGCATTCCTGCATGTGAGATATGTTTGATGTTGGGGTTGCGGGAAGGAGGAAATGTGGGTCGGTTATTTTGGGTGGGTAAAAGTGGAGGTAAGTTGATGTTTCGATTCGAGTTTGAGGTAAAAGGGGAATTGGGCTGGTTATGATTGACTGGGATGAAGGGTTTGGGTTTGGGCTGATATCACTCTTCAAACAACTTAGCCAGAGAAACTGCTTTGGTAATATTGAGACGGGAATGTGCCAAAACATCACGGCAAATATCGGGCTTAAGCCCACTAATAAAGAAGTCTAGAAGGGCATCAGTGCTTACACTATGAACACAGTTAGCAAGAGCAGTAAATTCAGTGTAGAACTCACCAACAGATTTTGTTTGAACCAGTTTAAAGAGAGAAGAACGAGGGCACTCAAACACCGACGATCCAAACTCAATTTCCAACGCGCGCGTGAAAGCTATCCACGAGTGGAAGGGTTGATTTCGAACCAACATTTCGTACCAAGGAACGACCCTTTTGTCTAGGTGAATCAAAGCGATGGTGAGGCGTTGTTCGTCTGGTGTTGCGTAATAATTTAAAAATTGTTCTGCCTTAAGATCCATTGTAACACGTTTGTACCATCAAATCGACGAAAATCCAGTTTAATGTTGCAAACCTAAAATGGTGGTGGCGGCGGCGGAGCTGGATATGAATAGCTAGATACTTTTGATGACTGCAGAAGGGAGAGACTGTCTTCCACACGGTTCAAATGCTTCAGATCTAAAGCGCGATTGTGTTCATATTCTTCATCCCTCTGCTCCATTCGCTCCAAGATGCGTTTCAAATCTGCTTGAATATCCTTCAAACGAGTGTTTTCCTCCATTGGAGTTCGGAATGAAAGCACCAATTTGTTATGGTTAAACAAACAACAGCAGTAGCACAGAAAATAGAGATATTATGAACTCACTTTCTTGATAGAGTTTTCAATATAAAATACACCAAGGATTCATGTGTAAAAGTGCAATAATGAAATACAATGGAATCTAGTGAGTAAAAGGATTGAGGTAACAGAAGAAGAGTACTAAGAGAGAGAAGCCAGAATAATCAATCATTGCCTAATGATTTTCTCTTCCTTTCTCCTATTTAAACCAAAAAATCTCTCGGTAGTGTATCTGGCGTGCGTAATCGACAACTTCCTCTTTTCTCCTGATTAGTGGGATCAGCTGCCATATGTCCTGAAGGTCTAATCGTTTTTGTCCGTTTGTGGTTGCCACCCTTTGCATACGTCACAGGGATCCCTTTTAATTTACTATTTCCTTTCACTTCTGGTTGGTGCAAAGTGACACATCCGACGCCACTAGATTCGTTGACTTCGTCAGTCAACCAGGGGCTCCCATTTGTGAGTCCTCTTCTTGATACCATGCACCCTCGCTCCCCAAACCATGGAGCTAGGGCTGGACAAGGACCCGTTAATCAGACTAGACTGCATTAATCGAAAGAAGAAAACCAAACTGAATGATTTCAAACAAATTTACAGTTGGACGGGTTAAACAGTGCGGCCAAGATGGTTTGTAGTGGGCGGTTTCATTTTTATGAAAAGCAATCGCCGGTTTCTGCACCCGCCCGATCCAAAACTTTTATTGTATTATCATTCATATGCACAATCGTTTTGAGCCGCGCATCTAGGATATTTCACTCTTTATTTTCTAAAATAAAATTCCTCACCAAATAAACCCTAGAACATTGCATTAGCACCGCTTGTGATAGAAGCTTCCTTTGTGTTGTTATGTGTCATCTTTGTATCTTTGTGTTCTGTTGAAGTGGCAAAGCGGCAAGCAAAAAGTAATAGGTATTATTTATTACCGGGTGATATAGGTTATATCGTATCGTAGTCCACAGAGATTGGTGAGAAAAACTGCCGTTCGACTATCTCGCGTTCTAAGTTTCATGATTGGTTGCAGAAAAGTAAATGCAGGAAAAGTAAATAAAAGCACATAAACAATCTATTGTAGCTTAAGAGAATTCATTCTGGAATCGTATTTATACTTAACCCGTTGAATACTTAAATCTGAAGATCTTTCCTCAACACTCACAATACACATTAAAATCACCAGGCATCATTCAAGATGCCACATTAGTGTCCATTTCTATAACACCGACGAAAGCTCAACCGTACTATTCACATCAGCGATTTCTCCACCGACACAAACAACATAGAGACATTAAAATCGATACTCATTACGGTTATTAGCTCTAAATCCATGTCTGAAACCTAGAAACTAACAGATATAATTCCTAATCAAGATCTATGATGTCCATTTCTGCAACAACACAAATCCAGAGCATTTAAGCAAAAAGATCAAGAACAACAACAATGATGATTTGTAAAGAGAATATACATACAAACCCCACCATTGGAATGAGTCACAGGGAAGAAGAAGAACAAGCGGAAACTTCTCGTGTTTGTCGGCACAATCGAAGACCACCCGAGCTAAATCGACATGAGGAGACACCCCATAGTGTTGCTTGAACCTCTAAACTACAAAGAATGGGTCAGAGCTCAACTTTGTCCAAGAAGAGGTGATAAAAATCTAAAAACACAAAGTTGAACCATTTATACAAAAACATAATTTCGCAGTGGGCGAGACGCGCCCTGTACTAAATGTACCACACCGACCAAGCGCGCGACGCGCCCTAATCCGGCGCGACGCACCCTCAGTTCTGCCAAAAATTTATTCTTTTGCTCCTACAGCGCGCGACGCTCCCTAATCCTGCTTGACGCGAGCTACACCAGAACAACAGCTTTATTTCTTCAAAACGCGTCCGCAGCTGTGTCTTTGACACTTTATTCCTCGATGCGCCGAAAACGCAAAAATACCTACAAAAAGACAACAAAACTATCAAACGGTACATATTTACACGAAAACATATTAAAACACAAACGATACAAATATACACAAAATGGGGAATTATTCAAACAGTATTAACAAAAAGTATCGGTAAGTGCCACAATTTACATACACAAAATAACTACATTTTGGCACTTATCATGCTCTTCAACCACAAGCATATTTTTTATTTCTATTTGTACGAGTAAAGCTATCTAAACATAATCTTGCATCTCACCTTTTTGAAATCACTTAATCTATCTCTATACATTTCCATTTTTAAAAGACATGCGGCTCACAGTAGCCATCATGTTTAAATTGCAAGGTTAGTCTTTTGTTTATGTTTTAGAAATTTGCAATTTTATATTTTCTATTTTAGGGTTTTTTAACTTTACCCTTTATATTTTTGTGTCTTGTCAGTAATAATTATCACCTGTTTTGTCTATTAAACATGATTTTAATTTCTTGAATTTTAATTTTAGTGTTGGAGTGTTTTGTTTTTAGATGAGTGTTTCACTCTCTTCTTCTTTCAAATTAATTTTATTGTTGCTGTGTGTATTGTAAATTAGGTGTTTGATGTAATGTTGATGTGAGTTAAAAGTTTAGATTAATGAAAAAGGTATAATTTATGATGGGAAACAAAAGATCTAAAGTAGCAAATCTCTTCTATCAGCTTTAAGTAGTCTTGGGGCTTCTAAGTTCACCACTCTCTTGATGTAAATTAAAAAATATAAAACTACTTGAGAAAATATCTCAAATTAATCATTCGATATTTTCCATATGTGATAGTGATTATTGACATTACTATCGTGTCACTACTACAAAAAATGATTCTAACGTCGGACGCGAAATGCATCTTACCTCGGCAAACAAATTAAAGTAACGAATGGCGTCATGAAAAATTAATTACTTAACACGTCGGTTTTTAAAACACATAGGTAAAAAGTTTATTATGGCATGGGTTCAAACCCCAGCTTCTACACTTTTATTATTTACAAAAACTAGTGCTTTTTTATCTCGGTGATCTATTATAAAAACCGAGCGGTCATTAGTTTTTTTTCCATAAATCTCATTACACTGTTTTCACATAAAAGTAATAAAATAATTTGTTTGCAAACTACAGTGTTTACCCAAAATAAAAAGTTAATTTTCCATGAAGATTATATGTTGGATCTTCAATCCTTCGATATTCTCCAAACAAAAAAAAGACATTCTCTATGGCTTTTGCTTGCATTTGTTTCTGATATGAACAAAAAAAGGGTTAGACAAATAAATAATTTTCTGTTCAAATAAGAACACATACCTTATATCCAAATAATCTGCTGCTCTAGCAATCCATCGTAGAGAACTATTCATGGCAAACACTCTTGCAAACCTTAAACTCTTCATGATGTTGGATCTTCAAATCTTTGATATTCTGGGAAATATAAAATGATGGGTGCATTATATTTCGGGGAACAAAAAAAAGGTTAGATAAATAAATAAAATGATGTTGAAAATCTTAAAGTGGGGGATTGTTTCAAGGGCATTATGATGTTTCAAAATGCTTTTATAATGAAAGTTATTTTTGTTTCACGCGGATCACTAATGGTAATATCTTAAGCGTTGATAATCATAAAATGGACGACAAGGATTTGATTACGGACGGGTTAGAACATTTATTTATAAATTAAAAATACAATTAAAAATAAAGGTTCCAATGTTCCCTCGTGTTTTTGGAAAACCGACGGGTTAGAACATTAATTTACAAATAAAAAATACAATTAAAAAAAATGGTTCTAATGTTCCCTCTATTTTTTTTAAAAGCCGACGAGTTTGAACATTTATTTACAAATAAAAAATACAATTAAAAGAGAGGTTAGAACACCGACGTGACGTGCATGGATTGGAATCATATCATTAGAATAGCAATGATCAATCATAACATCTCTTTTGGATTATCAATGAGGCTTTTGTGCTATTTAAACATCTCGTGTTGTGATCTTAAACATTGTTTCAAAGTCTTTTTCTATTTTCAACTTCTCATTACCAAATCTTTGTTTCTTGTTTCCTTGTTTCAAAGTCCTATTGTTTCAAAAATAGATGCAAATATGTTGTTCATCATCAATGAGAAGTATGTAGATTTCAATGATTCCGATCATTTTGAACTAAGGAAAGTTGTTAACAAATAGAGGTTGAATGGTTACTTTCAAATTCTTCATGGCCCCATATACACTAATTTCGCTAAAGAGTTCTGGATGAATTCCTCCGTTGAGTCATCCAGTCATATATCAATGACTTTCATTTCTTCATTACTCCATCACTAATTGCTATGACAATCAACTGTCAAGAGACATGTAGTTGTGTTGAACACTATGAAAATAACAATGTCTACTCAACCCAACTTCATCGAATTTATGCCAAAAGAAATAACCTATCCAATCCTGATTCTCTACTCCCTATTACAAAATTTTGGTTTCAACTTCTAGTGGCAAATCTTCATCCAAGAGAGAAAGACTTGGAAACGCTTACTTGATATGACAAGCATCTCTTGTTATTCCTCATCCACATCATGAGGGTTAATCTTCCTCTTACCATTTTCAACTTCTTGAAGGAAATAATAAATACTTCTCGGGAGGAAATGACTTTACTCATACTTTATGGAAGAGTTCGTTCTGAACTTTTTCATAAGTTAGGGATAGTTAGGGATAATGTTGAAGTTGAGTGGACTGAGAAGTTTGAATTTGTTGAGTAGTTTTCTTTGTTGTGTTGTTTTTTTTTATTATCAATGAAATATTTATTTTTTATATTATTGCCTATTCTTGTTTATTGGTAACAAAGTTTTGAATACGGAAACGGGGATTCGAAGAGAGGTTCTTATAGCTATATTATCTCGATTCTCTAGAAAACCGAGATAACAGGTTTATTACTTTTTTCTGGATAAATAAAGGCGCGAACTTATAATTGGGTTACTTCGGTTTTGTATAACACTGATGTAACATGTTGTTTATCTTATTAAAAAATAAAATATTACGCTCCCAGAATATATCCTCTCGATTTTTAGCATGTTAGAGATGAAAACTTCATCATAAAAAGTGTTATTCGTTGTAGTGTGTAGACTGTCAAAACCGTGTATATATGGTGCAACCAATTATATTTTGATCTGTTTATTTTGGCAGCTATGTTGAACTAGTAAACTAGTAAACATTCTAATTTATAGGAAACATGTTGTAACTTTAACTTATAGGTTGCAAGAAAACAAGCAGATCTCCAACTATCTAGTAGTTTGTTTTCGAAATAGGTTTTCTTTAGTCGGCTTCATGGTGCAACCAACTCTTGAAGATCAAAGTCCATTTTTTTTAAAAAGATGTCATAGGTAATTTTATTAATTTTTAGTTGCTTGTTTAAATATGTATGTAATTTTACATTTATCCTGAGATTATTATCTTTTTACCTTTACTCAAGGACAAATATGAAAGTAAGGTTTGGTAAATGATGCAATTGAGACACTATAACTATAACACACAGGATATGCTTTTGTTGTAGACACTATAAGTATACTACATTATAATAGAATACTTGTTTTTTGCTTGGTATTGTGGTGCTACTAAGTTTAGGCTATGATTACTAATCAGGAATTGTAACTGATATGCAGGTTATTGACACATTTAATAATTGTTTATCAAAAATTGAAATTGTTCGAATATTGACAAGATTTTTAAAATTATATATAAAAATGCATTTTGAACATATGCATCACTTTGAGCATTTTGAACTTCAAAAATATGTATTGATTAGTTTAATTTTTCTGAAACTTTTTTTGTTATGCTCATTCCCATATTTCAATTTGTGACTTTTCTCTCGTATATTTTAGGCTAGAGGATTGAAAGAAACGCTTAGTTATACTCAATGCTCCAAACCATTAATGCTCGACAAACTTGGTGGAGCCTTATGTCTATTATTAACATTTCATTAGTTAGTTACATTATGATGTATGAATGCTGGAATTATGTTGGATTTATGATAGACAATTGGATGACATTGATAGGTCATTGATAGACAATTGGATTTATGTTGGAATTTAGTACTTAGTAATTTGGATTTAAGTTGGAATTAATTTGTAGCTCAAAATGTGTTATTGGGTTCAATAAAAAATCAGTCAATAACCTAGTTAAACCGTGTATTCTCACGCGACTCGTGCTAACCCAACCCGTTCAAACCGATTACATAAATGGGCGGAAATGGGCTTATATATCTAAACTGCGGGTAGGTTTGGGTGAGGCTTTTAGGCCCAAAATCGTTCAACCTGGCCCGTTGTCTAGCCCTACATGGAGAATTTAAGTCATCGTATCCCACATCTGAGATGTAGTCAACCTAACCGACTCCTTTGAATTGCATTGACCAGCACCCTAGGCCTTTCCCAGTTGGGCCTGGGTCATTTTCCTTCCCACACCCCACTCTTTTTCCTTTTCTACTTGTTTTTTATTATTTTTTCTATTTTGGTTTTTATTTTTTGTGTAATGGGCCTTAAGCCCAATTCGATTTATTCTTTATTTTCCCCATGATTGTAAATACACCCCAATTCCCTTAATTTTTGTTTTAATTTTAATTACTTGTTTGGAATTAGTTAATTAACTTAATTAATAAAATAATATGACATTTGAAAATTAAACTTTTTTTATTATTTAAAACCTTAATCAACATCAAAGACTTTTAAAAAACACTAAAAATTGAAACCTTTGCAAAGTAAAATCAATCACCTAGTATCCATTCTCCAATAAAATTAACCTCTTTAAAATCAAAAAGCACTTGATCAACATCAAGTCGTCTTTACAAACTCAAATTGATTCCACAAGCGCAAATCAAACAATTGGTCATCACCGAGTTTCTTTTCTCCTATAATCAACAACATTTCAAAATCTTTTTCTCAAATAAAATGGATGAAAAGGGGAGCGATTGGGCATAGGCCTCTTCCTTTTCTGAGTACTAGGATACTAGCTGCAAAGCTTATTGTTTGAGTACTCATCTTCCAAACCAAAACACAATAACTAACCGAGTTTAGTTCATTCCTTCGTGGATGAAATATTATTGATTGGGCTTAAGGCCTCTTCTTTTCTCAATTATTTGAATATTAACTATAGAGCTTACTATTTGAATATTTGTCTTTGGTTAAGGAATTGTAACTCTATTTACCTCACATATTTTTTCACCGAGTTTGGGTGAGAGAAGGATTGATTGGGCGTAGGCCTTTTCTTTTCTCAAATATTTGGATACTAACTATAGGGCTTACTGTTCGAGTACCCGTCATCCATATAAAAATAATCCACCTAATCAAACTCTTTTTTCCTCCTTAACACAACTCCAACACCTTTTCACAAAACACATGCTTATCCATTCTACCGCAATACAAACAAACAATTAAGTCTCCCATGCGCGAGCATACAAGCAATGTTTAACTGCTAGAATGCGACCTAAGCATCGCTCACTAAAATCAACCAACACACAGTTCTCTTCTACTAAGAATTATGTAGTATTGAGTTCCTCATCATACTAGAGGATATGTTAGAACAAGAAATGTTCTGATCAATATTCTTAGTTTTGATGATAACATTATGTATGAATTGTGTATAAGATAATGTGGTACTCTAATCCTTTACGTTTTCCATTTCAAGAAAAGTATAAAAGAGTATGCACAAATCAGCGTTCATTAGCACTGACTCAGAAAGTTCTGGATGGCTTCATCAGAACATGGTCTAACAAGACATCAGAAGATGGTCATGCAAAATCAGAACATGAACTGGAAAGCATCAGAAGTTGGCAGTCAGAAGTACAAGCTCTGAAGCTCTGATGGTATCATGCTCAAAGCTCTTCAAAGTCAGAAGACAGAAGATGCTCTGCACCAAAGCTAGAGACTCTGAAATTCAAATGTCTACTCAATACAAATCTGAGTCCAGAAGAAAGTACAAGATTAAAGGCTGTAACGTCAAATCTCTAACTGACAAAAGGAACGTTAGAAGCTACAAAAGGCAAAGTCAGTAAAAGCAGCAAAAGCATGGCTCGAGGTAGTTGACAAAAGAGTGAAACATTAAATGCAGCGTTGTATTATTCACGCAAAGTATTAAATGCTCCCAACGGTCATTTGCTCTCAAGCGCCTATATATAGAAGTTCTGATCAGAAGCAACATATAACACTTGTGCAAAACTTACAGAAACGTTGTCGAACTCAAAAGCTAAAGAACTTCATCTTCAACCTCACAACTCTTTGTAATATTCAGTGAGTGTTAAGAATTAGAACTTAAGAGAAATATCACAGTTGTGATTACAGCTTTATTAGAAGCAATCTAAACTCTTGTAAACATTTATTTTACATTGATTGTAAAAGATTTCCTATAGTGATCAAGTTGTGATCTGAAGACTCTAGAAGACTTAGAGGGTATCTAAGTGGAAAACCATTGTAATCAGTTGGATTAGTGGATTAAATCCTCAGTTGAGGTAAATCACCTTGTCATGGGTGGACTGGAGTAGTTTGGTTAACAACGAACCAGGATAAAAATAATTGTGTTCATTGTTTTTATCTTCCAAGTTTTTGAGTTAAACTTATTCAATCTCCCCTTTTTAAGTGTTTTTCACTCCTTCAATTGGCATCAGAGCGCCGGTTCTAGGTGCAAGAACTTAACCGTGTTAGACAAAAGATTCAGGGAGAAAAACACTAAATCAAAATGGTTGAAACAAGTCCATCTACTCCTAATCCTGAACAAAACAACAATGGTAACAATGGAAGCAGTAGCTTCAATGGTTACAATAGACCACCAGTCTTTGATGGTGAAAATTTTGAGTATTGGAAGGATAGGCTTGAAAGTTACTTTCTTTGTCAAGATGGTGACTTATGGGACTTAGTGTTGGATGGTTACAAACATCCTGTGAATGCACGAGGAGTCAAGATTACAAGACAAGCCATGAATGATGACCAAAAGAAAGAATTCAAGAATCATCACAAGTCAAGGACCATATTGCCAAATGCTATCTCTCATGTTGAATATGAGAAGATAACAAACAGAGAAACAGCTCATGATATCTTTGAATCATTAAAGATGACTCATGAGGGTAATGCTCAAGTAAAGGAGACAAAGGCTCTAGCTCTAATCCAGAAATATGAAGCATTCAATATGGAGGAAGATGAGAACATTGAAGCAATGTTTTCAAGATTCCAGACTCTAACTGCTGGATTGAGAGTGCTAGATAAAGGCTACACCAAAGCTGATCATGTAAAGAAGATCATCAGAAGCTTACCCAGAAGATGGGGACCCATGGTGACTGCATTCAAGATTGCCAAGAATCTGAATGAGGTGTCTCTTGAGGAGCTGATAAGTGCCCTAAGGAGTCAGGAGATTGAGCTGGATGCAAATGAACCTCAGAAGAAAGGTAAGTTTATTGCATTAAAATCTAATAATAAAAAGTGCACTAAGGTCACGGTGGAGACTCTGTGTTGTATTTCGATCGTTCCTACGCTCGAATATTTTCTGTGCTGCAACACAAACCCATAGGAGTTAATTTTGAGTTGTTAGAGTAAAAATATGAGTATTCTGACATGTTTAGAGTTCTGATGATGAATAGTGGGATAAGGTTAGGGTATGCCTGTGAGAAATTGTTTTTTTACCCCGTTGGTGAGCTTACATGAGTAATAAAATACTTTACCCTGTTGATGAGTAATTGGGAATATTTATATAATTATGGAGCTATAATGATATACTTGTTGTCCTTGCATAGGCATAATTATGGGTTCATATTGGAACCGTTTTTTAATATGTGTTTGAATGTTATTTGTTGAGATTCACGCAGTCGTGTATATCAGAGATAGGTAGGACTTCGGTCCAGTGAGGTCATGGTCCAGAGAGGGACTAATTACGGTCTCAGGTTAAGAGAGGAACTAGGTTCATAAAGGAACCGAAGAAATGGATAACTTAATAACATAACTCTAACATCCAAACCTTGGTACCACATGCATTTTGGAGGAGAAATATATTGCATTACATTTTCATTAATAATTATCTGATTGTTGTGAATTATTATATGAGATTGTGAATGTTGTTATTAGACTATATTAATTATTTACATACACCATTAATATTATGAACGTATTTCTCACCCCCCATTTTTGTTTTGTTGTGTTTCTCGTTGTGATGATGATATAGATACCCAGCTAGAGGAGCACCAGATGTTGCTTGTTCGAAGGATTAGCGTAGATGCCGACTTCTCTATGTTTATCATTTTGAGTTTAGTCTTCCACTGTGTCGCTCTAATAGTGTAACATCGGGAATAGTTTTGTTATTTGATGTTTTCTGAGAATTGTTGACTTACTTGCTTATGTTAAGATTAAACCATTTGTTTTTATGAAGTATGAAACATTTTAGTTGATATATTATGATTTTGAATTTCCATTGCGTTGTTATAAAGTTGTTGAGAAGCATGTTTTTGAGAGAGACGTGGCACTCTATTGTTTGAAATAATCTGTAATTGCATGATTTTATTTTAGAAAAATTGCATCGAGGAATTTAGGGTGTTACAAGTGTTGCGAATAGAGGAAACAATAAACTCAGTTTGAAATTCTTTGGCCCTTTCCGATCATATCTCACACTGGATCAGTAGCATACAAGGTTTAACTTCCTCCTACATATTCATCCATTTCTGCTTCCTCTTCGCCACTAGTCTGGCGGAAGGGTGGATGGTGAGGCAATGGCACACCACTTTGGTGTTTATTCCTTGCATGTAAGAGGGAGCCCAAGCGAACATGTCGACATTCTTAATGAGTAGGTCAACTAGTTCCCATTCCACTTCTATGGGCGTGAGCCTTTCCGCTTCCGCTCCTAGTCTGGGTCTCAACACTCAAATTCAGTATTTGAAACTTTGAAATGACGGACTTCCACAAGGTTGAGCTCTTCCTTGGTTGTCTCCAAGATACTTTGATAGAATTATTGAGCTTCTTGTTGTTTCCTTCAAATTCTACCGACTCGCCATCAAGGAACGAGAATTAGGGTTAGATACAAGGTGGATAAGACTGCTCGCAAGGTGTTGATATATAAACGGTCCCTGAAGAATGATGTTATATGGTGATATGGAATCCATAATGAGGCATTTGTAGTCAATCTCCTTGGCATCCGCTCCCTGGTCGCATGTGATCTCTACGGTTATGCAGCCCATTATTTATACATGTTCGTCTGATAACCCCGTCAAATAAGCATTGAACATTTTTATGTCGCTTGGGTTGAGTTGTGGCTTCTAGAAGGTGTCCCAAAATAGGACGTCATTAGAGCTTCGAAGATCTATCAAAAAGCATATGATGTCCCTATTTCCCTGTTGCACAATGATTACCAAAGGATCATCATCGTGAGAGTTGCAAGGGCGTCCTCCTCAAAGAAGATGATGTTAACACCTGTTTTACCTTGGGAGCTTTTGGGGAAGCCATGGGATATTAAATTTGTTGCAAACACTTGCCTTGTGTACTTCCTCTGAGAAGATCTAGAGTTACCTTCATAGGTAAAACCTCCAACGATGGTGTTTTTGTAGTAGGTTATGGTTTTTTTTTTGCCATCTTTAGAGGGAAAATGGAGGTAGTTAGAGTAGTAGTGTGACTTAGGTTAGTTTTACCAGGGCCCCACAATGGGCACCATTGTACTGGTAAAAAAGTACAGGTGTGTATGTTTCCCTGCAAGAGCATGAGGGGCTTAGAGGCTTTAGTAGGTTTATAACGTTGTTTGGTGGTTAGGGCTTGCTTGCAAAGGTAAGAAGCCCTATATGGTGGTGTTTTGCGGTGGATTTATGAGTCCTAGTCACGTGAAGTGAGAGACTCTGTATATGAATGAGGTGCCTAGGTATAAGCTTTTCAGGGAGTGATTGATATGAGGTAAGTGATATGCTTTTAGGGGTGTATTGATCTGTATGTCCTAAGATTTGTCTCTTGTCGCCTTGAAAGGAGATGTATTTATAAAGGCCTCTAAGGCTTAAGGTTCTCTTGGTAAAGGTCACCGTCCACTCATTCAATGATGGACCATTAAATCTCTATTTTCCAGGAAATTGTGGTTCAGTTATTGACCTTGACTTCTCTCTGCCACAGAAACGTCTTATCTCATGTTTCCCCCGACTAGGTAATAAGAAAGTCCCGGGGCGAGGCGATACCTCCCTTTGGGCAATTCCAACGCCACCTCTTATGGGGCGGGCTACAGGCCTTGACCTAGGCAAGGCCCTTTACCATTATAACACTAAAAGTATAAGTGCCAGTCGATTGACCAATACAAAAAAATCTCTAGAATTTTTTGACAGCTCCCAATTCAACTTGAACGACTTGAAAACATTTTTAGAAATATTTTCTTAAGAAAAATAAGTTATAAAACTTCTTTTAATGGGTGTATGATTAGTCGTATAACTTTACAAGAAAACCCTTAAGCTTTTACAACATATTATTCACTTAGATGAGATAGGGCAGATTTTCACACTTCCTCTCTTTCACACTTTAAAGCTTTAAGAGTTGTCAAATAAATGGATCATATATACACTTGCTTGAATTCTTCTCGAAGATGAGGCTCGAGATTTATTTTAGCTGAGGGTCATCATAAGAGGATCTTTTGCAGTGATCATTAAACTATAGCTTAATTTGTCTGCTTGCATCTTTAACCATTTTTTATGCTTGCAGTTTAGTTGTTATCTTCAAGGGTTAAATATGTTTTTGTCCCAACAAAATTATTAAATTTGACTTTTAGTCGTTATAAAAAAAAGTCATGTCTTAGTCCCTACAAAATTATTTATATACGTAGTTTTAGTCCTTGTATATGGACTAAAATGTCATGCAAAAATAATTTTGTAAGGACTAAAACATAACATTTTTTTTATAAGTACTAAAAGTCAAATTTGAGATATTTATAGAAAACAAAAATATATTTAACTCTATCTTTAAATACTACTTATAATCATCAAAGCATGTTTATTTTTAAGAGAGCTTTCTTGATCAATAATCAACTAAACATGATTTCACATTTTAGGCTATTTTAGACTTTGCTCTCACATATACCTACAAAACTTAATTTGATTATCATTAGGATAGCTGAGGAATTATTTTTTTTTAAAAAACCTACAATCTAATATACATTAGATTCATGTAAGACTCTTTTTACAAAAGATTGCGATTAATTAGCGTTTGTTAACTTAAATGCAATTTTCCAAATATATAATTTTTGTCTTTTTCTCTTTTTTTAATGCAATTTTGTCCCAAATCAAATTTTTTTTACTAGATTTTTTATAACATAGTGGAATAATACATCACAGCATTAAATTACTGCCAAACCAAAAACAGAATATACTAAAAATCTATAAACTAGCATTAAAATCTAAAAACTTAATTAAGGAGTATTAATTAAATAAAGGGTAGTGCTAACGAGTGTCCCATGGACATTGGTTAAGAGTTTAAAATGGTATCTTTTGTTTATTAAATACTTTTATTAAATATAGTGAAAATTTAAATTATTTATTTATTTAAAGAATATTTTTTATATTTAGAATCCTTAACCAGTGTCCCTGAGGTATTCGTTAGGCTGACCCTTAAATAAAATGTAAAAATATAATTAATATGTCATATATTTTTATTGTTAGATCAATTATAGACAATGAATTTTTCCTATTCTCATAAGTTAAATATGGTTTTCAAATTCTAAATTTCATTCTCAAATATCACTTCCAACTTCATTCACAACTCACAATATATTTAAAAAAAAATACATTTCCACTTATGTTTCATGTATTTAATATGACTCTTAATGTCACACAATTCAAGTAAGAATGAATATTATATATGCTATGAATACATAATGACTCTAAATATTAACTAATAATTTTTAAAATTAATTTTTTATAATTGTATAGTGTTTAATTATTTTATTTAAAATAATTTAAAATAAATTCTAAAATATTTATAAAAAAATGATTTAATCTTTTTTATTATAATAACTTGTATTTTTATGAGATATATATTGAATAATAGAAAAATAGAAAAAATTATTTTAAAAAATGATATTGTCAGAAAACAAATAAAAACATAGCAGTTTGTTTTATTTTTCTTTACATAAATGGCTTAATATAATTATTGTTAAATATTTCTCTTAAATTTTATTATAAATATTTAAATTAATTTTTTAAAGTAAAATAATTTATCAGTCTTTATAAATATCTCAAAATCTATTTTTAATGTTTATCTGTATTTAATCTTGAATGATTTTATCAACTTACAATTAAAGAGTAATACTTTATTAATTTATAATTGATGTGTTATTTATCAAAAACATACTTGAAGTCAACCCTATATAACCAAACAAATTTAATGGAACAGGGTTAGGTGTGTATACATAAAGTGGACAAGAATCAGGCATTAATGGATGAAAATAACAACATAGTCGATTCATTCAAAATTTTCTATCATACATATATTTAAGACATATATAATAAATAATAAATGTTGGTGATATTTATTATGAATGTCCTCTACCTACACATAGTCAGATAATATAGGTTTTCTCAATGTCAGAATTTGAATTCTGCGTCTTATATTTATGGTTGTATATTAAATAGAAACTAGTTTATGAACCATTCAAAAATATATTGTGAAAAACCATTACATTTTGATGGAATGGTATTACATGTTTATTAAATTATATCATCTCTCATCTTATTTATAATTAATATTCATAATCATTTTTCATCTTTAAAATTAAGTGTTTTATGAAGGAATTGAAATTGATCGGAGATTGACGATTGTGGGTTACAACAATAAATTTAACCTTTTTGTGCGATAGAATTGTGACTGACCTACAAAGTTAGCACTCTAACGTTTTAGTCAGTATGAGAGTAAGATGAGTAAATAAAATTTGAATTGCACTTAAAAATTACACGTTTCTTCCTTATATAATAAAGTGGTCATAATAGCTTGTCTATCGTGGGCGTATGATGCAGAGATCCGTTGGATAGGTTAAGGATTCAGAACATCTACACTACAACACAAGATAGCATGTCAGCTTTGTGAGTAACTTGGTGGATTCGATATATTCTCTAGGTCGGTGCAATTAGTCTTTCTGACTGGCCCAAAATAGTTGTCCCCCACACCCAAACTCTTCTTTATAGGGTAAGAATTTTTTGCAGAATCATGCAGGGGTGAAAAAAAGCCTACGACTGTACATCGATCGAATCACTCAAGTTGTAATAGAAGTGGAAGGAATCGAAGAATCTCTCTAATGCTGGATCTTTGAGAATGACCTACTTCACGGTCATCCTTTTTGCATCAAGTTGGGAAGAGAAAGGTTAGAATAACTCAAGATATGTTAAACCTAGCCCAACCATACATCACAATGAAGGAGAAGCTAATAACCCGCTTCGATAACCCAGTCTCAATTATCGATGTTAGCTCCAAATGCCCATCGGGAAAGGATTCTAGTAGAGGAAAAGAGGATGCCAATAAAGGAATATACGGTCGGTATGATAGGTATACGCCTATGAACATTACCAGGGGACATTTTACCGAGAATGTGCTAATATTGAGTTTAGGAAAACATGAATTTGACCACCTAATACCGTACGTGAATTCACACAAACGGATAAATCAAATTATTCCCGCTTTCATGGGGACATGGCCACAACACTTACGATTGCATTTAGCTCAAGGTTGCGATTGATTCTTTGATCAAGAAAGTTTGGCCATCTGAATATGTCAAAGGCAAAAAACGAGACCGGGAAGAGTCTCTAAAGAATAAATCCCCCACAAAGGTTCCCGAGTCTGGTCCATGTGGTGAAAAGGGATAAACTAGCCAAAGCCAACACCTATTTATTGCCGCCATCGCCGACGGAGCACCTCGGGAAAATCTCCCTTCCAAAGGGATAATCAAGAGAAAGATCGCCAAGATGATGGTTGTTTACTAGGGCGGAGGCAACTTGGCATCCGACATCCCCAATCGACTTATGCTGGGGTTTTCAGCTTCCTAAAAAGTAAGAGGAATATCCAACAAATTTTTCCCTTTGGTAATCATGGATACTATGGGAAAATTTGATGTCTCACGAATTATGATAGATGGAGGAAGCTCATGTGATATCCTCTACTCATCATTATTAGAGAAGATGGGCTTAGACCTAGGAAGCCTAATACCATACGATGGCTCGGATTTGCAAGCGTTCAATGGAATGACTATGTGTCTCAGAAGCTATATAGAACTAATGGTATCAGTGAGAGAGGGTAGAGACATCCGATCCGTCAATACCTAGTTCCTAGTCATCCAATGCAGAAGCCTTTATAATTGCATCTAGGGTAGACCCTTCACTACAGCATTAGACATTGTGGCCTCACTGATGCACCTAAAACTCAAGTACCACCATCTCCATGGAGAGTTAGTTGTCTAGCCTGCTGATCTTGAAATGCCAAAAAGATACACAATGCACTCCAATGGGGTCAAGGGAAAAGTACCGCTATGGAGATCAGCATGGCCTCCCTTATATGGAAACTCTGAAACTTGAACATTTATACTCCAAAACATGGCTAAGCAAAGAGAATACCATAATGAGAAATAAATGGCAGGATACTCACTCGGTTATATATATTTTTGTTATTATTGACAGTAACGAAAAAAATGGGGAACAACTAACGCAGTTGTACGCCCGACTACAATTTAGCAATTCAGGGGTGTTTTCAAAAACACTTTTTACGCGCAACTTCAACAATCCATTCCCCATAGTGCCTCGTGCGACTTCAGAATTCATGGGTACTGTTGAAAATGCTTTGTACGTCGGACTTTAACAATTAGTTTCTCACAATGCCTCGTGTACCTTCAAAATTCAGGGGTGTTATCACAAACATTTTATACGCCCGAATATATAAATTAATTATCCAAAATGCCTCCTGTGCCTTCTGAATTCAAGAATGCTGTCGAAAATGCTTTGTATGTATGAGTACAACAATCAATTCCCCAAAGCGCCTAGCGTGCCATCATAATCATTGGGAGCTATCAGAGATACTTTGTACGTCTGACTACAACAACCAATTCCGCTATGGATAATATCAAAGATGCTTTGCACGTTCGAGTACATCATTCAAATACCCCCTTTCAAAGAAATACATTCTTTCACGTGTAGTTGGCGCACCCCTTTTCGGATCAAGCCAATCCAAGGGCGAGCGTGGTGTAGCATGGTGAAGTCCACCTCAATCCGAGTTTTTTCCTTGGGGGAAGGGACATGGATCCTCTTCCTTTGGCTGGAAATTATCCTCTGTGACGCAGAACGCAATTGAAAGCATGATTGCATCTAGCCGATTTTATGCCTCTCGTCAGTAAGTATAATTCGAAACATAAATACAACTAATCAGACTCATGCCTTATCCATGTAAACATGATTAAGGCATAATTGCTTTTAGATGATTTGACATGAAATACTTACAGGTACAATAGAAAGCATAAATTTTTGAAGTTAAACTCATACTTCACTAGTTATGCTCCGACATATGGACACATCAAATCGTACCAATGATTCCTCTGTACAAGCGCATTCAGAGTGCAACCACATGTTACTACCTCGAAACTCCATTAGGGAAATGGGTACATCTTATCGCAACATACTCTCAAGTCAAAAAAACATACATGGCTTCTCAAAAGACTTAAGGGCATTTAAACTTTAAGCAAATATTATTTATTACTCTCTGTAGCAAACAAGTTTTGCAAAATGTGGGTCTTAAAAGCAAGCCCTAACTCTTCTCAGCTTCTATTTGTCCTCATATCTCAACCACCTAATAAAAATGGTTAATTAGATAATAATACATTGTCCACATGCCGAGAAACAAAACCCCAGTGCCTACTCTAACTCCCAATTACAAACACTATCGTGGCGAGATAGACCAACTCCTATTGGATGAATCGTACACACCTTAACGAAGTTCTCCCAAAAGTAAAACATTTGGCACAATGCAAAGTTATTTATATTTTGATATTTTTCACCTAATAATTTTTGTGGCAGAAAGTCTTTATAAATCGCAAGTGTATAAGTAAAATATGACACCACGAGGTTAAACTACATCTACAACAGAACAAATTCACTTTAAACAAGAATGATGAAGAACTTCAATAACAAAGAGGAAATGGTACAATTACAAGTACTAAAAAAAGGGTGCAGACAGACACAATAACCCTATTCAAGAATAGATACAATTCGACCATCTTGGACAACTTGTCCCAGACGGATTTCCTCTCTTGAAATAACCAGCGAATGATGAAAGTGCTCTACTTGTTGAATCACATTTTCAAAAGACTCTACAACATCCCCAAGAGTCATAGAAGTAGAATTTTTCAATTGTCGAACCAGAGAAGCATTTTGATTGCATAAGAACTCCACCTCTCTCTGAGCATATTCAAGAGCTTGGATCCTCTCCTCCAAAGTTCTCGATTGATGCATCACCTAACCACCGGAAGAACCATAAAGGATGACCATAGCTAAGTATTTCTGTACCTTATGTAGATAAGTGTGATCCTTCTGTAGTTCCCTTAAATTAGTATCTTGTTAGGAAGTCTAATTGTTCACACTTCTCTCTAGACAAATCCTTTCCTCATGTGCCCGTTCTATCCAAAGAGCTTTCCAACAGTAGGACCCATCCAGGGATAAAGAAACAAATGTCGGCTTAGTAGAATGGGCCAGAGTGTTCAACTCTTTCTGTAAGGCCTGCCCATAGAGGATAGCAAATTACACCCAGTCATCTTCAAATAGTCCATTTTGACGATCACAAGAAGTACCAGGGTGAGAGTCGGGATCCAAATGCAAACTCAGGATAGTAACATTTCTAGAAACTTCTAGAGGGGAAGAAGATCTACAATAATTTTAGATGGTTGTATTCCATGCTTTAAAATTCCAACCCTTACTTCAACCTCCATAACGTCTACACAAAATACTATCTTCATTCCAAGGCAAGCACAAAGAAGAAAAATCAACGATGAAGAATAAAGAGAATTCCAAGCTTACCAAAAGCAATCCAACGACCTTCACGAGAATGAGACCCCATTAATAGGGAGTCATCTATCAAACGTTTCATATGATTCCTACCGTCCTCTTCCGAGGGAATTACGCCCCTGACACAACCTAAGCGATTAACAAAGTACAACATCCTCTTCTTTTGAAACGAATCCTCAATGATAAACTCACTTTCTCCATAAACATATGAGCCATTCTCTAAAAGGAAGTACTTCGCCGATCAGGGAAAAAATGGCTTACATTTACCTTCCATCCCCAAATCAACCTCATATATAGTTGTATGAGCCAGGGGATAAATGGAGGTAACAAAAAAAAATCTGTCCGCAAAAGATAGTGGCTAAGGAAAAACTTCAAAAGCCCGTATCATCGATACCAAGAGAACCAACCCCCGCTCCCTTGCACGGGCTAAAGTTCTTAAACAGCAGTGGAAGCGGTGAAAGAATAAAGCAACATAAGGTTTGGACTTTATATAATGACAACAGTACTGATTAGCCTTTACATTCGCCCAACTGTTGGCAAGAAGTTGAGATGGGGGGCTACCATCAACTAGTTTAAAACATCGACTTTAAAAGCGATAAAGGGTAAACGAACTCCCAAAGTCAAAAGAGATACTCATATAAAGGAATGCTACAATTGCCATACTCCTAAAACATTTTGCCAACATCACCAAGGATAGTTAAACCCCAAAGCGAAGGTTCCCCCATGTCAGAAAAAAGGCTCAATTTAAGTTTCCTCTCTAGTGAAGATTGAGATAGTAGAAGAATATATGGAACCTTCCCACGGAGATGATGGATTCATCTGATTCCTTTTCCCGATCTGCCAAGATTTTTTTTCCATATCACGTTGACAAGTTCAAGAACAAGAAAGAAATGTTTCAGAGAAGAAAAAGAAGTAATTGTTTGAGAAAGAGGATAAAGAAAGACATAGAAGAGAAGTCACCTTAGTCTTTCCTACATTTATGAACTGACCATATGAAACAAAAGGTGTCTTGTCAGCAACCATTTCTCTCGCACATAATACTTTAGTATTTCAGTTCCCTAGAAAGATCATAATCTCTCTTGCAAAAAAGACTCATGGAGTTACGAAATAGTGGAAGAGGAGAAAGGTATGTTCGAAAATAGATCAACATTATCCTTCAAACCCTCGCGCTAATTCCGAAGCACAAAAACTTGGGGGCAATTGTTCTTGTCCGGCCATATCTACCTCGATCCAGCCATGCCTTCATGGATCCGGCCACCATGAGACGGGACGTCCTAGATTCATGTCAAATATTCACTAAGCTTCTATAATGTTCTCCTAACCAAGGGTCCATCAAAGATCCAAAAACATGAGATATTTGCCTCCAAAGCCTCCAAAGTCCTCCACATTCTGCATCGAAAAGATAACGAGAGAGTTATTTCTCTTCCCTACATATACGGAATGACGCCATTTCAGATAACTATTTTCAAACACAATTTTAATACTCTTTCATTATTCACATACTGACTTGAGCGTCAGAGTGTTGACCTTGCATATATACACCTCTCCGCTCTGTTGCATCAGAAGGTCTTCTCCGCCATACCTCAACACATTTCTAGTTCTAGAACAGTACAAAGATGATGAAAAGTTTTTAGATGAAATATTTTCCTCTTTTTTAAGCAATTGAATTGATTCTCAATGATATTAATCTAAATATGATCATTTCACATGTCATCAAGATACGCAAAGATTTACGTTAAAAAATATTTAAAATAACGTTAATTTTGATGTAGTTTGATATATAAGCTATGATTATAGATGGATCTAAAAAAATTTAGACAGAGGCATAGGCTACCCCATGTAAAATTTAGATGGATCACATATATTAACCAAATATGTTAAGGCATTGAGTTTATTTATGCTCTCACTTATAAAGTTTCAACATCCTCTTTTCCATACAAAGTAGAAATCATTACTCACACTTGACATACCAACATCTTATTACTCAAAGATCATGCCATATTTTTTTTTCTTGATTTAGTTTTGATTCTTTAGGATTTTAGATTAATGTGTAATTTTAAAATTTTTATTTTACGTGGCTAGATTTTATTAGTACACGTCATTTGGAGGTAAATTACCCCCAAATTTACAAGAGGATATCTAAGAATTTACCAAAAATTTAAGTATGATCAATATGGTTATATTTTTCAATCTAACGATTAATTTTAAAAAAATTTATCTAATATGAGATTATTGAAAGTATATATATATATATATATATATATATATATATATATATATATATATATATATATATATATATATATATATATATATATATATATATATATATATATATTCATTCTTGGGTGTGTGTTTTTGTGTAATAGAACTTACTCACACCACAACATTATGGATCAACTAAATGATGAGGTTAAAGAACCAGTGAGTCCTCATGGACAATATTTCAATAGCTCAGTGATAAGTTCATATATTTTTACCTTTCTGGAATTAGCTATTCCTTTTGATGTCTCACTAGCTATACCTTTGATCAAAGATGTTTTCATCCCACTACAACATTTGTTGTCTCTGGCAACACTTGAAAAACGTTGTCATAACTCTGAAAATCGTTGCCTAAAAGAATAGGGGATGTTTTCTGAGCGTCTCTTGTTCGAGCGTTGCCTATACTCTAAGGGGACGTTTTATGGTGTTCTTTGGGCACGCTTTCTAAAAACGTCGCCTAAACAAAAGGAATAGGGGACGACTATTTGTGGTAACTAAGGCGACGCTTTTTAAGCGTTGTTGTGTGTAGCTACAATTGTTAATCGTTGCCTTAGACTATAGGCAACGCTTGCACCGGAGATGCCTAGAAAACATCCCCTATTCGTTTAGGCAACGATTTTAAATGTAGCCATAGCTTATAGTCTATTATTTCGCAATGTCCCCATAAAATATACAATTTTGCAATTATATTTTAAATAATATGGTTATGATGTTTGGCTTCAAAAAAATGTCGATTATAACTTAAACAATATCAAATTTAATCGTACATCCACAAAAGTTGTAATATTATAATAAAATCAATTTCAAACATTAATTCAAGATAGTATCTAGTAAACAAAATGCCTAACGTAACATTACTTATAATACCTTAATTTGAAGTATGACCCTAGTAAAATAACAAAAAACATAGTTCAACAAAAGAACAAAAAACATAGTTCAAGTTTAATGCTTTCAACTCCAAGACAAAAAAAAGACATCATCCAAGTTAGTCTTCTTGGAGTTCATCATCCAAATCGTCCTCTTGAAATTCATCAAATATGTCGTCCTCCAAAAATTCGTCATCTACGTCGTCCTCTTGAAATTCACCATCTATATCGTCCTCTTGAAATTCATCATCAAGATTTATGTCGTCCTCTTGAAATTCGTCACCTACGACTTCCTCCTGAAATCCATCATTTACGTCGTCCTCTTGAATTTCATCATTTATATCATCCTTTTCAACATCTTCATTGATACCATGCTGCATAAGAAAATAAAAGAAAATACATCAACCATAATACTACTATTAATACTAGCCTTATCAATTATTTTTGTATGTGACTCAACTGTTTATAAAAACATGGTGGCAACCAATATTTATGAGGGCTGAAAGTTTTGAGTTGTTTAATAGGTAACCAGTATATAGTATATTAACAAAATTGTAACAGTAGCTAGTACATATAATTTAGAATTTATATATATTAATTAACAAAATTGTAACAGTAGTAGATAGTATATATAGAAGTTATATATATATATATATAACAAAATTGTAACAGTAGTAGATAGTATATATAGAAGTTATATATATATATATATGGGGACGACTCAAGTGAGAACACTTGGTTATTATGAGAAATGAGAACAATGAATCACGACCATTAAATTTTGATTTTGTTGATTTTAATGGACTGGATTGGTTTCAAATCTTCCCGCCTGAGTCCGTCTTCGACGCGTGGCAGTGTATTAAACAAACACTACTAAAAAACACGCTAAGTAGTACTCCCTCCGTCCCAAAATAAGTGTCACATTTACTTTTTAGGTTCATTGAATATTTAATGTATCTAGTCTGTATAGAGACCAGATACATTAAATATTCAATGAATCTAAAAAGTAAATGTGACACTTATTTTGGGACAGAGGGAGTAATACTTAAATATATACTTTATAAATTTTGTCTAAGTCCCGAAGACATATGCTTTCATTAGTCTTTCAGTGTTCACTATCTTCAACGAACTTAGAAGTCTGTATCTTCGAGACATGACCATCAGTAGCCATTCTTTTACTTTTTAAGGGATGGCCATCAGTAACCATCTTTCCTTCGATTCTCAACTCCTTCGAAGGACAAACAATATAAAACGAAATCTTCAGCTAACAATATGGTTACCTTTCCATGACATGGAGCATGAGTTGACGTAGAGGAATGCAATTGTTGTCTCATATCCTTTGGGGAACTGTTAGCATCTCCATGAGATAATCCTAACAAATCTTCGATTGACTCCATATTAATTTGAGGATTGCATTGTTGTATTACGGTCTTAAAAGCATTTTGCAATCTATCAATCTGATCTTGAAACTCGTTCCTTAATGTAGAGACCTCTTCACTGTGTGGTTGTTTCAAAGCATTAATCTCCGCCTTTCGCTTTAAGGAACTTTTAGTTACATTTCTCCCATAACAGCGTACCCTGCCGGGACACTCCTTTCCAAAAACAGCCTTAAAAGCTTCTGTATCACTTTCCTCCTTTTCAACCATTTCTTGAAGTTGGGCCTAGCATAAATTACAAGAAAATATTAACTACTAGTATAGACAATGTTAGTCGACTAAATTAAGTAAATATATTATATAAATAATGTTACATACAATTACTTTTCCAGTTTCTACATCCAGTTCCTTTCCTTTATTTCCTTTTCGAGTTTCAACAAACATTTCTGATTGAGTGGGCTCTCTTTTTTCCTTTTCACGCTGCACAAATCAAAATAATTCCATAACAAAACAGCCTGTGAATTAAAATGCCTATTCCAGAGAACCACTCATCCAAGGAATACTTTAATTAAGCAAAAAACCATTCATACAAGGAATACTTCAATAAAGAAACATTGTTGAACTTGAGATGCCAACACAAATGGATCATTTTTGTAGCATTTTTTGTTAAAGTAAACGAACGGCGAGCCATATTTATCCTTTTCATTCACAAACCAATCACATCTGAACAATACATATTTTTCATGACCATAATAATCTAACTCTATAATATCTTTTATTGCCCCATAGTAAGTCACACAAATCTTTTTGGGATTTTCATCCTTCGCATTTCTAAGAACTTGAGTCACCGCTTCTAATGTCACACCACTATTTTGTGTTTTAAGCCTTGCTTCGCGGTTTGTTGTATGAAACCTGTATCCATTAATAACATAACCAGAATACCTTCTAACAACATCATTTGGTCCCCTAGACAACACCTTCAACCATTCAGTAACTTCCTCATCCATGACACGTGTTTCAAACCATTGAATAAAATCTTCTCTTTGATTGTTAGCTTTTTTGGACTTCCTTTTTTTTTTTAGGATTATGAACATTAACCTCATGCTCTCTACAAAATAAATAACTAACTTTTCAATACGAAAGAAAAATAAAACTTATTGTGAGAATGAAATGTTGTATCAAGTAGATGATTATACCTAATGTATTCTTGCACTTCATCGCAATTGAATAAAATGTAACCGTGAGCAAGGTTTAGAGACTTATGGTCAAGGGAAATTAGTTTCTTTCCCCCAATTGGATGACCTATGCCTGGAATATCATCGCTATTTCGTGTCATTCTATTCATCCTTGTGTCTACAACACTAGACAAATATCTTGAACAAAATGTTAGAGATTCTTTAACCAAGTAAGCTTCAGCGATAGAACCCTCTGGACGACTCCTATTACGAACAAAAGATTTTAAATCACCCAAATATCTTTCCATATAATACATCCATCGAAATTGAACTGGTCCGCCCAATCGGACTTCATTTGCAAGGTGAATTGGTAAGTGAACCATTATGTCAAAGAAACTCGGAGGGAAGATACGCTCAAATTGGCAAAGTGTTTCAGCAATTTCTACTTCCAAGTAATCTAAAGTTTTCACGTCTATAACCTTCTGGCATAAACACCGAAAAAATGAACAAAGCCTGAGCAAAGGAATAACAACTTGATTAGGGGCTATCCCTCTTATTGCTACTTGTAACAAGTAATGCAATATAATATGAGCATCATGACTCTTGTATCCAGAAACTTTTCCGTCATTAACTTGAACACATCGAGAAATATTAGATGCAAGGCCATCAGGAAGTTTTACTGTCTTTAAAACATTACAAAAAACAGATTTCTCCTGCTTTGTTAGGGAGAAACATGCCTTCGGGATTTGAGTTTTCTTACCATCACTTGTTTCCCTCAAATGGAGTTTTTTTCGAATCCCCATGTGTTGTAGATCCAAACGAGCTTTTGCATGATCCTTTTTCTTCCCTTCAATCTCTAAGAGAGTCCCTATTATATTATCACAAATGTTCTTTTCTACATGCATAACATCTACATTATGGCGCAAAGAATTATCCTTCCAATAAGGTAATTGCCAAAAGATAGACTTTTTCTTCCATGTATCATGCCTTTTTTTTCTGATATTTCTGCCCCACTACGTCAGGGATCTTTTCTAAGTCTTTTAAAATCATTGTTGAATCTAACAAGGAGGGTGCAGACCTATATTCCGGCTTTCCATCAAAAGAACTTGAATTTGATCTCCAACTATGATTTGAATCTAAAAAGACTCGATGACCCATATTACACATCTTTCGACTATGTTTTAAGTATCTTGAAGAAGTTTTATGATTACAAGCAGGGCAAGCAAACTTCCCTTTAGTACTCCAACCGGATAACATAGCATATGCAGGGAAGTCATTCACAGTCCACATAAGAGATGCACGCATTTGAAATGATTGATTTTTTGAAATATCATATGTTTCTACACCGACATCCCACAATATCTTAAGCTCCTCAATAAGTGGCTGCAACAACACATCAATTTCATTTCCGGGTGACTTCGGGCCAGGAATAAGTAACGACATCAAACAATTTTCAGCCTTCATGCACAAATTTGGCGGATAGTTATATATTGTTAATACAACGGGCCATGTGCTATGTGAAAGACTCATAGTCCTAAATGGATTAAACCCATCACTTGCCAACCCAAGTCTTATGTTACGAGTTTCACGAGCAAAATCTGAATGTTTTGCATCAAAGTCTTTCCATGCTTGGGCATTGGCCGGATGCCTTATCTTCCCATCCCTTGAACGATGGTCTGCATGCCACCTCAATGTGTCGGCTGTCTTTGAGCACATAAAAAGTCTTTTCAATCTTGGAATCAAAGGAAAATGTCTTAGAACTTTAACAGGAACCTTGTGAGCTTTTATAGATTCTTCAAGATCATTAGCAACTTCAGGATATTCAATCCACCTTGATGCTCCACAAATATGACATGAATCATCTTTCCCATGATCTTTCCAAAACAACATGCAGTTGTTGGGACATGCATCAATCTTTTTATAGTCTAAGCCCAAATCTTTTATCATAGATTTTGTTTTATTGAAAGAGACAGGGATGTTCAAATCTGGCATAGCCTCTTTCAACAACTCTAAGAGAGCGGTGAATGATGCATTGCTCCATCCATGGAGACATTTCAACAAATAAATTCGAATAGTGAATGATAACGAGGAAAACTTTTCACAGCCAGGATATAACTCTTGATTTGCATCATCAACTAGTTTATAAAATTTTTTTGCATCTTCATTTATCCCTTCATGTACTCCACCTCCTTCGGCTATATCTTTAAAAGTCTCAAATAATAAGCCATCGATATCATCATGAGATGATGTTTCATCATCACTATCACCATCAAGATCCATAAGGTTTTCATCTTCACCATGATAAATCCATTCAGTGTACCCTTTTACAAATCCTTTGCTACATAAATGGTCATACACTACATCTCTTACTTCCCAACTATCATTGCAACAGACAGCACAAGGACACAAAATCTCATCTTCTTCAACCTTTCCTTTGGTGAATGCAATATCCAAAAAGTAATTGACACCATCCTTGTAACCTTGACTGTGTGGAGGCAACTCCACCCAATCCTTCTTCATCATGTTTGGTTTTCTAAAATGAAATAAATTTTATATATATATATATATATATATATATATATATATATATATATATATATATATATATATATATATATTACTCTTTCTCTCATATAAAGGATGGAAAAACACCATGGTTCATATAAAAAGTAGCATTTTCTGGGATACAGACAAAGAGACAGAGACAAAAGAAAATAATAGTAATAATAATAAGGGTTAAATATGTTTTTAGTCCCTATAAAATTACCAAAAATAACTTTTAGTCCCTATAAAAAAAACATTGACTTTTAGTCCATATAAAATTACTTTTGCACTCAGTTTTAATCCCTATAGAGGGACCAAAATTGAGTGCAAAAATAATTTTATAGGGACTAAAAGTCAATA
Organism: Vicia villosa; assembly: GCF_029867415.1. Classification (NCBI taxonomy): domain Eukaryota; kingdom Viridiplantae; phylum Streptophyta; class Magnoliopsida; order Fabales; family Fabaceae; genus Vicia; species Vicia villosa. The sequence goes on from NW_026704946.1 coordinate 63,604, forward strand.
TATTTTTTATAGGGACTAAAAGTCAAAATTGAGATATTTATAGGGACCAAAAATATATTTAACCCTAATAATAATAATGCAATAGTAATTTCATCTACATTGGTAGTGAGTACTGATGACATTCAATTCTCCCTCAACCCGACACAACATTTAATTTCGTTTTTTAATATTATAAAATCAAAATATTAGTTTTAGTTACATTATTCTTTTTTTATTTAACAAATCTTATAAAAATTAGTATGTTTTGAATGCATTACTTCACCAATAAATGATAACCACCTGATCTTAAATTACTTGACTTTTATTTTAAATATAATTAAAGTAATGATTCTAAATTGTTTTGATTAATTGATTATGTAAAGCTTTTTACCCGAGAGAGCCCATAACAACTAATCTCAACCCTAAAATATTAATATATGCATACGGTAAGTCTATCATAACCGTTGAAAGAAAATTTTGAGGCTTAGACCAAATGGAGATGTGCTTTTGTGTAGTGATGGGGATGGAGGTCCACTTCTGGTCTTATAAATGTGTCTATCATAACAAAGACTAGTAATAGATAAAATTCATGTTTTGCATATACTTTGGTGTAACGACCACGGCATACGTTTGCAGTGACATATTCTTCCTACCGCTAGCACTAAAAGTAATATAATAAAAACATTAAAAATAGGAAAATGTGCTAATTGTGTTAAGTGGACTTGTTAAACCCATACATAACGAGGAAGCACCCATACTTTTTGAAATAAGAAAAAAAAGAAATAAACAATTCAAAGTCAAACTAGACGGTATGAGACGGATTTTCTTTCCTTGTTCCCCAAGCCTATACCAAGTCTATATATATTCAAATTCTCCCCAACTTTCTTCTCACTTTTCATTCAATCATTCAAACAAGGCAAGGCATCTGGAGGGTATGGACTAGCTGAAACATATGTGATGCAGAAGCTATACAAGGAAAAATTGAAGAAAATATCACTAGAAGAGAAACTACAAGATGAGAAGAAGATCGATACAAGCAAAACAGGTTCAATGGATAAAACATCAAGTGGTTATTTCTCCCTGTTTCCCAAGAAACAACACAGGAAAGTTTCTCATATTTTAGATTCTAACGACTCATAACCTGAAAGTGAAACTGTCAATTCCTTACTTACAGAAAGGATGTATTATAATTTCCTTGAAATAGTAAACTTTAACTGTTATTTTCTGTTGCTTAGTAGCTTTGTCAGTTATTTTATATTTTCTGGCTTGTATATAAGAGGTCATCTTCCTATTCTCTTTGTAACTAAGATAATACTGTATTTTTCAATTCATATCAATAATACTGAGGTATATTTCCAATGATATTACTCTGAATAGTTTATGTGTTTTATTACCAGCAATGATATTAAACTATGTTACATATGTTACTTCATGGAAGAGATAGTTTAAGGTTGTCTTTGTCTATATCCATTCCATGGTGTGTTTACTTTGTTGAAAAATTAATGTTGATTTTATAATTTGCTTAAATATAATGCAGCCACTAAGAAAAAAATGAGAGGAAGCTAAGTATTGTAGTATCATTTTAAACTGCAAATGTACTTAGCTGAATTACACCCATACTTCCCATACTTTGTGCTGACTCATTACTTTCCTTGGATTCATGTGTTTTGCCCTTAATTACCAATAAGTCTAACCAGCTGAGACTTTGAATTAATAATATCTACAAGCATTTGATCTTATCAAGTGAAATTGTGAAGGCTTCACAGACATCAAATAGATGGAAATTGATAAGGTATGATTCCTTAGGATTAAATGAAGAGAAGTTTTAGCATAAACTTGAGTAGGAAAAACACAGGGCTATATTTCATGAGGGGTGTGTGTTAAGAATTAAAGACAAGACCAATTTATATTCTAATTCTGAACAAACATATATTTCAATATTCTAATTAAAGACAAGAACAAATATTCTAATTAAAAACAAGAACAATTTATATTCTAATTCTTTTCAAACTCATCTACAGTAGTTAAAGCATCGGAATGACATGGTTCTGTTACCTGTTACCTGGAGATCTTTCAACTTGATTCCAGCATCAACTTAAACCAAAAGCTTGTTCTTAGTTAAAAGTGACTTCAATTTCAACACAACTTCCTTCACTGCAGCAACAACAATCAGAAAACGACGGTGAACGATCTAGAGAGAAATAGTCAGAAAATGAGAAAATGAAAACGCAAATTTATTAAAGAGTAAAAGAGATGAAATGGAATACGTCGTTGTTGGAAGAAAGGACGGTGATGCCAACGGACTCGAAAGCGGCGCGATGAACAGGGTTAGACTGAGCGGTTACGATGCGGGAAGGGGGAAAGACGCACTAGAACCTGCACATCACAGAATAATGATACAATCCGTTACTCATTAACCTGAAACCCAAAATACAGATTGAAAAAAGTTGTGAACTTTAAGGAGAATGGATTGGATTACAAATCGGTAATTTTTGAAGTGCAAATTGTGTGAAGTGTTGATTGAAGGTTGTTTGAGAGAGAAATCGGTGGGAATAAGAATCAACTAACCAAAAGAATCAACTAACCAAAAGAATCAACTAGTGAGAGATGGCGGCACTGTTGTGGATGAGATTCGGCGGTGGGTGTTTGAAGAAGGAGACCTTTCGTTCTCCTTTCAGTTTTCTTTTTCTTTTTTCTATTTTCAATTTTTTATATTTTAACCTAAAACATGATGTTAAGAGGAGTAGTGAGTTTGACTTAGTTTTTTTTCTTTGGAGTGTTTATAATTTCATTTTATTTTGGATTTTTTATCAAGTGTGGATAAATGCCTATATTATAGTTATATTATTTTAATATGTGGTAGAAATTTTTTAATTTTTTTGTTAAAAATGTTTAGAAAGAAATATTTGTTTTTTAGTGTATAAGTTTTGGAGGGAAGATTGCCACCAAAATTTTGATGATGCTAAAATTTGATGCAACATTGAAGAAATGTAGCCTTTTATTAGAACTAATGTAACAGTCTAAAAATGTCCCCAAAAATATTTTAGGGGACGATTATCAAACATTGCCACAGAAATAATATATTAACGCTATAAAATTGTCCCCAAAAGCAATTGAGGGCACTATTAACAATTGTTGCCAAAAAATTACGAGAGTGACGCTCCGAAATCGTCCCCAGAAGTATCTTAGGCAACGATTATCAAGGGTTGCAGATATATTTTTGGCAACAACCGTAAAACGTTGCCTATACGAACTTAAGGCAACGATTTTTACGTGTTACCTAAAAAAGTGTTGCCAAAGACAACCAATGTTGTAGTGTGTACCGCCTGAGAGAGAAGTTGAGTTCTCTATTGAATTGGTACCTGATACTAGACCTGTGTCTATGGCACCGTACAGGATGTCTGCATCTGAATTGTCTGAATTGAAGAAGCAGTTGGAAGAATTGCTTAAGAAGAGGTTTGTGAGACCTATTGTGTCGCTGTGGGGAGCTCCAAAATTGTTGGTTAAGAAGAAAGATGGAAGTATGAGACTTTGTATTGATTATCGTCAGTTGAATAAGGTGACAATCAAGAACAAGTATCCACTTTCAAGAATTTATGACTTGATGGATCAATTGGTTGGTGCTCGTGTGTTTAGCAAGATCAATCTGAGGTCGGGTTACCATCAGATTAAGGTGAAAGACGAGGATATGCAGAAGACGGCCTTCAGAACCCGTTATGGACATTATGAGTATTCTGTGATGCCCTTTGGTGTTACTAATGCGTCGGGAGTATTTATGGAGTACATGAATCGTATTTTTCATGAGTATCTGGATCGTTTTGTGGTGGTGTTCATTGATGATATATTAATTTACTCTAAATCAGAATCAGATCATGCTGAGCATTTGAAGTTGATATTGCAAGTCTTGAAAGAGAAGAAATTGTATGCTAAGTTATCCAAATGTGATTTCTGGCTGAAGGAAGTTAGTTTTCTGGGGCATGTCATTTCTGGTGATGGCATTGTCGTGGATCCGTCTAAAGTTGATGCCGTGTTGAGATGGGAAACTCCTAAGTCGGCTACCGAGATTCGAAGCTTTTTGGGACTAGCTGGCTATTATAGAAGGTTCATTGAAGGTTTCTCTAAGTTAGCACTTCCGTTGACTAAGTTGACTTGTAAGGGTAAGGCTTTCGTGTGGGATGTTTCTTGTGAAGAGAGTTTTACCGAGTTGAAGAAAAGGTTGACGTCGGCACCGATTTTGATATTTCCTAATCCGGAAAAATCGTTTGTGGTTTATTGTGATGCTTCTAAAATGGGTTTAGGAGGTGTGCTCATGCAAAATGGTAAAGTTGTTGCTTATGCATCGAGACAGTTGAGAGTTCATGAGAAGAACTATCCTACGCATGATTTGGAACCTGCTGCTGTAGTGTTCGTGTTGAAGATTTAGAGACATTATCTTTATGGTTCTAGATTTGAAGTCTTTAGCGACCATAAGAGCTTAAAGTATTTGTTTGATCAGAAGGAATTGAATATGAGACAACGAAGGTGGTTAGAACTGTTGAAAGATTATGATTTCGGTTTGAATTATCATCCTGGAAAGGCTAATGTTGTTGTCGATGCTTTGAGTCGCACGAATTTACATATGTCGGCAATGATGGTTAAGGAGTTAGAATTAATTGAGCAATTTCGAGATATGAGTTTGGTATGTGAAGTGACCCCTAAGAGTGTTCGATTGGGTATGTTGAAGATTAACAATGATTTTCTGGATAGTGTCAGAGAAGCCCAGAAGTTGGACGTGAAATTGGTTGATTGAATGATTGGAGTCGATCAAGCTGAGAATGGTGATTTCAAGTCAGAAGTCGAAGGTCGAACATCAGAAGCCTGCTGGTTTAATGTAACCGTTAGAAGTTCCTGAATGGAAATGGGATAGTATTTCCATGGATTTTGTGACAAGTTTGCCGAATACCGTGAGAGGACATGATTCGATTTAGGTGATTGTTGATAGGCTTACAAAGTCGGCTCATTTCATACCTATTAACATCACTTATCCGGTTCCGAAGTTGGCGGAAATTTATGTCCGTGTGATTGTGAAGTTGCATGGTGTTCCTTTGTGTATTGTTTCGGATAGAGATCCGAGGTTCACTTTAGATTTTTGGAAGAATTTGCAAGAGGCGTTGGGTTCTAAGTTAAGGTTGAGTTCAGCGTATCATCCTCAGACTGGTGGTCAAACGGAGAGAACGATTCAATCTTTGGAGGATTTGCTGAGATCTTGTGTTCTTGAACAGGGAGGTACGTGGGATACTTACCTTCCATTGATCGAGTTCACATACAACAATAGTTACCATTCGAGTATTGGAATGGCCCCTTTTGAGGCGTTGTATGGTCGGAGATGTAGGACTCCATTGTGTTGGCATGAATCTGGCGAGAGTGTAGTACTTGGACCTGAGATTGTACGAGAGACTACCGAGAAGGTTAAGTTGATTCAGGAGAAGATGAAGGCTTCTCAGAGTAGGCAGAAGAGTTACCATGATAAGAGGAGGAAGGATTTGGAATTCCAAGCTGGTGATCATGTATTTTTAAGAGTTACGCCAACGACTGGTGTGGGAAGAGCCTTGAAGTCGAAGAAGCTAACTCCTCGTTTTATCAGACCATATCAGATTTCCGAGAGAGTTGGTAATATGGCGTATAGAGTGGCCTTACCGCCTAATCTTTCGACTTTGTATGACGTGTTTCATGTGTCGCAACTTCGGAAGTATGTTTCAGATCCTTCGCATGTGATTCATATGGACGATGTGCAAGTGCGGGATAATCTCACAGTGGAGACTATGCCTATAAGGATTGAGGAGCACGAGACGAAGACGCTTAGAGGCAAAGAGATTGCTTTGGTGAAGGTCGTTTGGTCGAGTGCTACCAGTGAAAGTTTGACGTGGGAGTTGGAGAGCAAGATGCGCGAGTCGTATCCTGAGCTATTTATTTGAGGTAATTTTCGAGGACGAAAATATTTTAAGTGGGGGAGAGTTGTAACGCCCGTTTTTAGTTTGCGTGTTTTATTTAATTATGTCGTGTTAGGATATGTGTTTTGTTTTACTAACTTATGTGTTAATTGAGTGCTTGTGCGATATTGGCGTTATTTATGGGGTTTTATCGTAAATAATATAAGTTAATAAATTAGGAGAGTTATTGGGCTTAAGGTAGCATTAGTAAGTGTAGGGTGTGATTTAAGGCCCGTTAATAGTAAGTTAAACAAAACAAAGGTTTTAGGGGTTTTAGACTTAGAAGCTCATTTTGGCAAAGTTGTGAAAGAAGAGAAGAGTAGAGTGAAGAGAAAGAGGGGAATCTCAATATTGAAGCTAGAGTTGTCTTCAATCCAAACCTAAGGTAAGGGTGGGATTCTTTCATGCTAAAGGGATGTATGATGATGTTTTGGGTGGGATTTGATAGTATGTTTGTATCCATGGAAGTTGTGTGTAGAGATGTTAGGGTTTATGAACAAATGCATGAACTTATGATTTGAAATGTGTTTTAATTGATGTTTGATGATGTTATGATGTTAGAAGATCCATAATATGTGTTATATTTGTGGTTATAACATGTATTATATTGTTGTTCGTGATGGTTGGTGTTTTTCAACTTGATTGGGTTGAGTTTAGAGGATTTGGGATGGAATTCGTATGCTGTTTTCTGTGATTTGGGATTTTCTGAAATCGCCAGTTCGCGCGGCGAACTTTGTTGGCGCCGCGAACTGCTTGGCAGAAACTCAGGAATATTTGATTCACTCAGTTCCCGCTGCGAACTTTGTTGGCGCCGTGAACCCTGTTTTACAGAACTTTTCCAAAATTTGAAATGATGTAACTTTTGAACCGTAACTCCTTTTTAAGTGCCGTTTGAACCTATGTGAAGCTATAATTGAGACCTTTCTAATGAATATGATTTAAGAATGCTTATAAACCTTTTTCAATCTTTCGTTAAATGAATTTGTTTGATGTTATGATTTGTGTGGTGAAGTGGTGTGTTGTTGTATGATGATGCAACGTAGCGTCGTGATTGGGAAGTGGTGAATTAATATAAAAGTAATGATGTTTAGTCTGTACTTCTGATGGATTGTGAATGTCGTGTTTTTACGTATGTTACATTTATTGAGTCACATCCATTTGCATAAAGAGACGGTGGCCTTAATGGTAAAAAACGACGGTGGCCTTAATGGCAATTAGCGACAGTGTGCCCACGACAAATCTTGAGACGTGGGAGTTTTACTCCAAATGGTACCACATGCATTTACATAAGTCGAGTCGCATGTGAATTGTATTTGAGTCTTATTTGATTATGGTATTGTGACTTAATGAAGATATGTTTGTTAAGACGTGGTGACTTGATGATGAGATGTTTGTTGTGATTGTGTTGGAATCTTACTTATGAATTGTATATACTGTCATAGTTGAATTGATGACATTATTGCCGTTTCTTAAGTGTATATATGTGATGTGAAATCATTGTATTGAATATTGTGATTAGAAGTGGTGACCAACGTATGATCTTTTATCTTGCTTTGAATATTATCATACGTTTCTTTATAATGAATGATATCTCACCCCTTATGTTTGAATGTTACCCTATGTTGGTAACGTGCAGGTAACGACGTGGAGTAACCGTGTACCTTATAGCTCGAGTCGGTGTGTCAATGCTCTGATACGTAGCACTCGGGGGGGGGGGGGGGGGGAATGTTTGCGATACTTGCTTGTGTCTTTTTTTATGTCGATTATCTTTTCTTGAACTTTGATGTTATATCTTGTGGAGACGTTTTGGACATATTGTGCCATGTTGACAAGAATATAAGATTTGGATATTGTGTTGTTATTTGGATTCCCCTGCCATACGATGAAGTTGTTTGGATTTAAATGTTTGATGAATTATGAGTTTCCTCCGATATAAGTGTTATGTATCCATGTACTTTGAGCATGAATTATAGTTTTGTTTAAGTCGAATATGTGACGCCTCAAATTAGTTGCTTGTTTCGATGTTTTATACTTTGTTTGCTCTTTTTAATGGAGGGGTAGATTTGGGGTGTTACAAAACTAGGGAATCCCACTGACTTTAATCCGAAATAAAAATAGTTCAGTAAAATTTTAGAGATAACAAGGTCATTAAAGAGGTCGTTATAAATCCTCGACGAAAGAAAATGTTACCAAAAGAAATACTGCCTTCTCGAATAAACGTATGATTTTTGAACCATCACCAAATACCAGTTCTACAATTCCAAACTCTTTTGGGACTTAAATGCATAGTTAACTGAGCATAGAACTGAAGAACATCACTGAGATTGGGTTGGGTACAAATCAACTTTGAGCCATTATCCTTTGATTCTTAAACCGTGAATCAAGCCTTGTTACAACCCTTAAAAGTCCTAATTGAAGCATGGTTAGTTCGAGAGCATACTGTTGCCAAAAGGTATCCAGACTCCTTTAAAGTTTACCATAAATCCTGAGTTGATATCACAAACACCTTGTGATATTGGATACACTTATGCACGAAAATACCATCAAATAGCACAAATGTAACACCATTGGTGTAGCTCACATAATCATTAAAGGATCACATCTTGAAGGATAGAAATGGATCAAGAATTTACCAATTACAATCAACTTCTTCAAGAATCAAACACCAACAAGCCTTGATCTACCAAGAATGGATGAAGGAAATGTGTTTGGATGAAGGTTTATCTCAAAGATTAGTAAGATTAAATATGAATATTACTAACTTTTTGTGGAAGAAGAGCTTTGAGTGATTTGGGAAGGGATGAGAAGAGAAATTGCAAGAGTTCTTTTGGCTCTCCAAGCTTGTGAAATGAATGAGAGGAAGCCTCTGTTTATAGGATTTAGGCTTGGGACTAGTGGTGGTTTGGAGTTAGGCTTGGTAAGTGAAATTAGGCTTGGTAAATAATATTAGGCTTGGTAAATGAAATTACGCTTGGTAAATGAATTTGGAGCCAAAATTATGATCAAGTAGTGAACAAGTCATCAAATGAGGGTAAATGATAGGATTTGATCATTATTAGGTAGGAATTAATTATGAGATCTAGAACATTCTTCCCACACATGCAATTGGTGACACAACCCTTAAAAAGCTGAAAATTGCCTTCATTCTTCAAATTTCGCACTGGTGCAATCGATTTACACCTTATGCAAATCGATTTGCATTGTTGATAAAGGCAAAATCTGGTGCAGAAACTGCTGTGTAAATCGATTTGCACCTTATGCAAATCGATTTGCACTGTTGAAAAAGGCAAAATCTGGTGCAAAAACAGTTGTGTAAATCGATTTGCACCTTATGCAAATCAATTTGCACTGTGAGAATATTGAAAATGTCCTTTTTGATGGATACTTTGTCTTGGTACCTACAAAACACAAACATACAATAGGAACAAAGCTATATTTTTGGTGTTTTTGTTAGTATAATATATACAAGCTAAACAAACATTGGTGCTTGATGATCCCCTCAGAGATGAAGTGAGCATAACACCAAGAACAGAGCTTTAGGATGAAGCTCTTGATTGATGGTTGAGATTAAAATGATGTCTGATCTTAGGGTCAAAAATTGTGGTATGACAGATGCCCATATTTAAGTTTTTTCTATCCGGAGACGCAATCGAAGAGACTTAAATTTAAAACACACAATTTTTTAGCCTAAGATGTAATGCAAAGCTAATGAATACATCAGACATGATTATGAAATATGAGGAAACATATCATCACCGTGGAGAAGAAAGAATTACACTAGGGAAGAACAAATGTCTTATGGGAAGGACTCCATTGAGGATGTAGATACAAGAGAATTACACCGACTTTTACTGAATGTGGGCTACTAGCTTTTACTGAAGGTAGGAAGAGATCTAAACATCGACTTTTATTGAGGATGTAGACACAAGAGAATTACACCGACTTTTACTGAAGGTGGGCTACCAGCTTTTACTGAAGGTAGAAAAGAAAACACTGACTTTTACTGAAGGTGAGCTACCAGTTTTTACTGAAGGTAGGAAAACGATCTAAACATCGACTTCTATTGAATGTGTAGCTACAAAAGATGCACCGACTTTTACTGAAGGTGAGCTACCAGCTTTTACTGAAAGTAGGGAAGAAAACACCTATTTTTTACTGAAGGTGGCAGCAAACAAAGGTATATCAACAACACTTTGTTCTTCAAAGATCAAGGGTGCAAACACCAATGCACGATCTCAACAAGAGTCATCCAGCAACCGAAATTCAATCCATGAACAAATGGAAAGAAACTGTCAAACAAGATTGGATCAAGTGAGGGCATAACTCACTAGATATTTCCGTTCACAAGCATGTTGAATCAGAAGAACTGAAACACATATCATCCACATAGAAACAAGTTCAGTGGGGAATTAAAGAAAGTGAACATTTTTCTGAACAATCTTCTTAATATTTTTATTTGTTGCTTCAACAGCTCCATTCATCTTTGGCCTGTAAGGCGAATAGTTGTGATGTTCAATCTTGAAACTTTCACATAATTGTCTCATCAGTAATGATTTTACTTGGCACACCATATCTGCAGATGATGTTGTTCTTGATAAATCTAACCACAACTTTCCTAGTCACATTAGCATAGGAAGCAGCCTCTACCCACTTGGTAAAGTAATCAATTGCTACAAGAATGAAACGATGTCCGTTCGAAGCCTTGGGTTCAATCATCCCGATCATATCAATTCCCCACATAGAGAAAGGCCATGGAGAGGAAATAACATTGAGAAGTGTTGGAGGCACATGAATCTTGTCAGCATACACTTGACACTTGTGACACTTCTTTACAAACTTATAGCAATCTGATTCCATTGTCAGCCAATAATTATCTGCTCTAAGCATCTTCTTAGACATCAAATATCCATTGGCATGGGTATCAAATGAACCTTCATGAATTTCATGCATCAACATGTCTGCTTTGTGTCAATCCACGTATCTGAGCAAAACTATGTCATAATTTCTCTTATACAAAACATCATTATTGATGAAGAAAGTGCCAGCCAATCTCCTCAGAGTTTTCTTATCCTTGTTTGATGCCCCAAGTGGTTACTCTTGGGTCTGAAGAAAATGCTTAATATCATAATACCAAGCTTTTTCATCTGTTACTTCCCCAACTGCAAAATATGAGTAGGTCTATCAAGACGCCTGATTGTAATCTGAGGTACCTCATTATGGAAATTCACTTTATACATGGCAGACATTGTGGGCAAAGCATCAACCATCTGATTTTCATCGCGAGGGATGTGGTGGAATTCAACTTTGTTGAAGAACGTCAACAGCCTTCTGGCATAATATTTGTAAGGGATTGTTGCACCCTAATTTTTGACCTCTGAGATCCCATCATTTTCTAAGTGTTATGATCATTATTGTTATACCCCAAAATTCGCCCGCGTTCTTTTTTTTCAAAGAGAAGTCAACAAACTTCTGTCTAAAAATTTGGAGTTTTATACAATCTTGGATTTTTATTTCATAAATATCCTGATTTTATAAATACTCAATTTTTAGAATTTTTTATACAGTATTTTGGTTCGCTGTTAAATTTATTCTTACATAAACGCCAAATACTGTTTATCACTTCATACACTGTTTATTTCAGATTTATTTTCAGATAAATAATGCTGACGCAGTTGGTACAGAATTAAAATTTGCAGGCGCGGAGTCCGGGTTTCAGATTATACTGGTAACAATTAAATTATTATTGGTTTTATTTCCCACTAATTTTTATTTTTATACTATATTATTTTTTCAAAATCTCTTTCTTTCTTTTCAAATATCTTCCTTTCTTTTCAAATCTCTTTCTTTCAAATCAAATCCTAACTTTATTCTATACCCCTTTTCTTTTCAAAAACCTACCATACTTTTTTTTTTCAAATCCTACTACTATTCAAACGGTACCATTCCATTCCCAACGTCTCTATCTCTCTCTTTTCACTCTATAAATACTCCTCATTTTTTCCATAAATTCTCACATCAAATTTCACTCATCTCCAAAATTTCTCAAACTTCTATCTCATAATTATTTTCTCTTCTTCCCCGGCAAAAATGGTAAAGTGGATGGATGCGTTTTTTCTTATGGTCATCATTGTTTTGGTGGTGATCATGTCCTTTTTCTGTCTGCATAGTCCTGAAAAATGTGGACCTGGGTTGCTTACACTCCCGTTCATCTATATGTTGTTATTTATAGCATGGGTTTTTAATCGTCATTTTTAAAGTTTGTTGTATCTTTCGCTTTCAAATAGTGTACCGTTTATTTTATTTGTCGTACTGTTCATTATATTATGTAATATTTGTACTGTTAGTATTAAATGTTGTACTATTTGTCGTACGGTAGTTTAATTATCAAGATAATATTATGTGTGTTAAATATTTATTTTTCTGTGCATTAAATATTTTTTCAAGGTTATTATCGGTAATTTCGTTTGCGTACAATATATTTTATTTATTTATTATGTTTGTGTTTTTCTAACAGCTCAGGTAAATAAATTTTTCACCATTAACACAACAAAAACAAAAAGAAAAAATTAACTTTAACTGTTACGTTAATACCCGGACAGCCAGTTACCAGTCAAACCCGCTATCAGCGCAATTCTCCGTGTTTGTACCATCAGTCAAATCAATCTTTCGCACTTCAAATTTCCAAGATTTTTGTTCTACAAGTCTTCTGATAATCACGTGATCAACAGAGACTCAACACTGCACAAAAATCAGGTACGCCTAACTGTCTCCTACACAAACAGTCCCTAACTAGGGTTTTTGTTTTTTTCTTCAGGAGAACGAGTTTTTGAGACCTCAAATGGATTTCATGGATCTCCATATGTCTCAAAGTACCACCAGACAAATTTTCAAACTTCGATTCGCTCGGACGCACAGTCAACAGCTCAAACAGTCAACAGACAGTAAAAAATGCAATTTTTTTGTCAACATCCATATTTTGTCAAAAGATTCATCATGTGATCAATGGTTGATCATAATTCATCAAGAAAAGTTCAGAAATCAACAAAACTCAAAATTGCAAAATTAGAGTTTTTCTACCTAAAAGTCAACTGAACTTTGACCGACCATAACTCTCTCATAATTTATCAGAAAAATTCCAACCAAAGCTCATTCTCAAGGAAATTCAATTCTCTACAACTTTGATGTTGGGACCAAGGTCAAGAAATGCTTCCGCCTAAGAGATATAAGCCAAAACATTACAGGTCATTTTCAAAGTCAACAAAAAGCAGTTTTTTGTCAAAGCCCATATCATCAAGATAACTTCTCCAAAGTGGCTTGTAGAGGACATCTTGGGCTTTCCAAAAAGTACAAGAACACTTTCATAGGATCCAAATTGAGGGAGATATGCCTTGATGAAGTTAACCTTTTTTGGAAAAATGCATGAAACAAGTAATGACCAAAATTTGATTGTTTTTTCAAAAAAGGCCAATTCTTTTGTGATTCAATCTTGATTCTCATATGTTTAAAGATATTCACAACATATCCATGATTCATGACATTTTTATTTCATTTTAATTAAATTTTATTCATTTAAAGTTTAATTAAAGTGAGATAATTCAAAGATATTATCCAAGATGCTCATGTGATGCAAGCAATGACCATTCAAGATGCTTAAAGATATTATTGCAAGATTGAAGAGAATAATACTTGAGTGATTAAACTATGGTTAAGTTTTTTAACCTAGCATAAAAGAATATTCCATTCTTTTTCCACAAAATCAATCATGGTTTTTTCCACTTGCTTGGCCTCCAAGATCAAACTCTTTGCCTATAAATAAAGCTTCATTTTCTTCATTCAAAAAAGAGGAGGAACAAGAGGAGAGCACAACAACAAACACCAAACTCATAGCATAAGTTTTATATTTTCCAAAAGTTTCAATAAACTTGTAAAAATCAAGGCTCATTCAAATAGCCACCTTCAATCAATTTCAATCACTCTATTCCACTATTGGGACATCATAGAGTAAGTACAATGTAATTTTTAATATGTAGTAGTGTTAGGAGTTCATGAATTAAAAACTCCATATTTATGCATATTTTCAATTTCTCAAAAAAAAATGTTTTAATTTTAGTTTTAAGTTGATAAAATGTTTATTTAATTTTTAACATAAAAATATTTTATTTCTTTTCATAATTAATTTATTTTGCTTAATTAATTAGTAATTATGTAAATATTGCTTTTTAATTATTTTCAACCAATCAAAAAACTCCAAAAATATTTTCCTTTTAGATTTAGGTTTATATTTTTATAATCTAATATATGACATAAAAAATTTTATTTTTATTCATAGTTAATTTATTTTGCTTAATTAATTAGTAATTATGTATATATTTGCTTTTTTTTTAATTATTTCTAACCTATCAAAAAATTCGAAAAAAATATTTTATTTTGTTAAATTAGGTTTATATATTATATACAAATTGTATACATAACTAGATTTATTTTTCTTGTTAAGTTTAATTATTTGTATAATTATTTGTTTAATTAGCTTGTTAATTAACTTAAAATCAATTCCAAAAAAAATCACAAAAAAAAATGAATTAGGTTTAATTTGTTTTAGATTTAAGATTTTGTCATTTTATTTTCTCTTAACCTAATTATACTTTCAAAATATCTCTCTTATTATTGTGTAAATTTTTCACAATTTTAGGTTTATTTTTGTATATTATTTGATATTATTTCTTATCTTTTTCTTTGTCCCGAATTGGAATAAAAGATCAAATATGGCAGAGATTGTATGCAGTTGATTTAAGACTTTAGAAATTTATCGTGTAGTCGCTATGATTCTATCAAGCTTCTGATAAATTTTCATTAACTTTAAATCCGAGATCATCATTCACTCACCATCTATCTTCACTAACATCGTGGATATACTTGACTAGCTTCAAGATGATTCGCGTGCTAACATACTAACAATTAACTTTAATTTCCGCATTTTATTATATTATTCTTTATATTTCTTGTTTTATGCTTTATTTTATCATTCGTATTATTTATGTTTATGTTATTTTCTCTTTGTCCATTTGGACGTATTATTTATGTTTCTGTTATTTTCTCTTTGTCCATTTGGACGTATTATTTATGTTTATGTCATTTTTTCTTTGTCCATTTGGACATATTATTTATGTTTCCGCTATTTTTTCTTTGTCCATTTGGACATATTATTTATGTTTCCGCTATTTTTTTGTCCATTTGGACATATTATTTATGTTTCCGCTATTTTTCTTTGTCCATTTGGACATATTATTTATGTTTCCGCTATTTTTTCTTTGTCCATTTGGACATATTATTTATGCTTCCGCTATTTTTTCTTTGTCCATTTGGACGCATTGTTTATGTTTCCGTCATCTTCCTTTTGTCCACTTGGACCATATTTTTACCTTTGAGCTAAAACATTAATAATCAAGATAAAACTTTAAAGAAAAAGCACTTTGCACACTTGCACCTCTATGGTTTTCCCTCTTATTACTTTTTTTTTCAATCATACCATCATTTAAGAAAAGTATTAAATGCATAGGAAAGATCTTATAAATTTGAGAGTAGGTAACTCCTAATTGCTTGCTCAAACACCTTTCATTTACAAACAACGTGTTTTCAAAACCTCTCATCTATTTCCAAAAACTTTCATCTGGTATTTGAAGGGCATTATTCCCGGTGAAACTCTTCAGAGACCTATGTGACCTATTGTCCATCTTCACTTCTTCTATTTTCAAATCAATAAAGCATTTAAACAAAAGTGAGCTAAGCAATTAAGAGCCCATGGATAACCATGGATACAAAGGGTGCTTAAAACCTTCCCTTTGTATAACCAACCCCCCGAACCCAAAATCTGTCAAAAGGCTTTTCCTGTTCTTTTATGCCTTTCCTATTTGGGTAAAATAAAAGTCGGTGGCGACTCTTGCAAAAAAAATATATATCAAAAACAAAAAAGAGCAAGGAGTCAGTTCGCTAAAAAACCGAGTTTACAGAACTGGCGACTCTGCTGGGGACTTGTTTTTAAAAGAGGGGTTACCTTAGAGTTTTAGATCACTTTAATATTTGCTTATACTTGTTTATTTTGTTATTTTTTGCTATTCTAGATATATGTGTGGTTCCGTCACTTGAGATACATTATGGACAAATCCTAACCCGGATTAAGTACACATAAAAATTAGGTGGATGTAAAGTCATGTATGGCATACAAGGAGTTCAGTCCTTAACAAGCTGTCATGAGAATCCTTCCGCTCAGTGGAGGTTCCTTGCTGGTAGTATATGTTTAGCAAGTTCAGTTGCAAAAACATTATTGCTTTCATTGAACTGTAGAAGCTGAGTTGACCGTAGAACCCACTATCCCATCTTGGCCTTCTTAGGTTGTGATGCAGAAACTATTCAGGTGTAGACTTGGATTAGTTGTCATGCGGAGAATCACACGCAGACGAGTTTTTCTTGAGAATATTATTGGCTCATAAGTTTAGTTGTGCAAGCCGGTAATATCCGAAAGAAGAATGTGGACTTTGACGTATCATTAGAACATGTTGCGCAGGTGATTAACCCCTAGTACTATCCCATGTTTGGTTCTTTGACCTCATGCTCGTGACGTTGAACTTTTGAACCTATCTTATGTGCACCATGTTTGTGTTACCATGTCTGTATATGTGGCGTTCATACATCCATGCATACATACATTCATAAAAATCTTTTCCTTTGATTTCCAATGAACTCAGAGGTCTTTTTTTGTAAACATCGTAAGTTTCATCAAACTCAATGGATCTTGGGTGTTGATGGGGTGAAAACTCTAATCCACCAAAATGGATGATTGATTTTGATGATAACCTGATCAATGCTTTAATCCAATGCTTGAATGTTTGCAAATTAATATCTTAAGTTCTTTGAAACTCAAAAAATATAAACAACAATTGCATCATTTGCATACATACATCTAGGTTATCCATGAGATTTATCCTTGTCTGTCTCCAACTTCGAAGTTATCTGTCTACCATCAAGCTAATTCTTCCTCCTCGAAATCCGCTTCCAGAAGGTTTTAGGTCTGATCTTCATTGTGCTTTCCATCAAGGGGCAGCGGGCCATGATTTAGAAAGATGTTTCCCTTTGAAGGCCAGAGTTCAAGAGTTGGTTAGATCAAAGTTGTTATCTTTTAAGAATGTTGGTCCCAATGTTGTCACTAATCCTTTGCTGAATCAGAATGGATGAAAACGGGTCAAAGACAATTATCTCCCTAAAGCCAGTGTATCAAGACAGGACAGCTCATCCTCGTCACGGATTAGTCATTGGGCCATGTTTCCTTACTGTTTGCATTTCCTCAGTTGTATTATTTGCTTTTAAACTTTGTTTATTCCTGAATGTTAGTTTTAATGAAATGAGCATCGTATGTTTGAATTCATTTTCATCTACTATGTCTATGTTTATGCTTCTTTTACAAAACCTTTTTTTCTATTTTGCTTTCTCTATCAAACTTGTGTTTTATGCAAAGATTGGAGGGAGGATGATGACAACGAAATACCCAAGTTGTTGAACTGTATGCTTTCAAATAAAACTTTGCTGACGATGTATAGGCATTCCTTCAATTCCTAAACACTGGAGATATAAGGATGATAATCCCTCGTTCACCCCTTTGAGCCTAGAAGTTGGTGTTTCTTTCTGTACAAAATAACCCACATTTTAACCTGGGGCAGGGTAGTTCCCAGTTAATTTGGTTGTGCATTCTATTTTAAGAGAATCATTCAATACACCTTTCAGCAAGTGTTTTAATCACAAGCTTTCCTTCGCATACATCAAAGAAATGTTGGAGACGCCAAGCAAAAGTCTATGATGGTTCATTATAATCATTAAGCAAGGTAGTCACTATCATTAAAAAAAAAAGTATCAAAAAAATCAAAGAAAAGCCTGCTAAGCCAAAATCAAAAAATGACTTAGGAAAAAATTAAGGCATCCCGTTAACTGTAAGTTCAAAATAAACAGTTCAGGCAAAAGTTAGGGAGATCAAAAGAAGGAAAAAGGAGAGATAAGTCAATAAATTCTTGAACAACAAAATATTGTGAATATCAAAAGGAAGAAGTGACTGCCATCTCTGAGTTCTTTTGGCTTGTGAGCTATCATCATTACAACAAGTAAAATTCCAGAAGTCTCTTGGAACCTGAATGCATAGTTTGAGTTAACTGAGTTTAGGACTGAAGATCATCACGAAGACGGGGTGGGTTACTAAAATTTTGAGCCTTATATCTTTTGTTTTTTAAACCGTGAACCTGACCTTGTTACAACCTTCAAAAGACCTAATTGAAGCAAGATTTATTTTGAAAGCATACTACAACAAGGTTGCGTAAGCTGACTCCCAAGAGATTTACCAATCATTTATGTTGATACCATATCTTTGATTTATCTTTCACGTTGATTGTCTTAACCTTTATGTTTTGACCAGTGATTCCATTTTCTTTACAAAGTGACTTTGATTTCAAAAATATGTTTTGAGCATTGCATTAAAATTACCATTCTTGAATGAACATTTTATTTGCAAGTAAGCACTCATCTTCTAGGAAGTTCAAACAGTCGAGAAACTTGATCAGTGATCCTATCAGGGGCACGTTCCTTCAAGATCCTGTTGTTCAGATGTTTAATCAAGATTTGTTGATCAGAATATCCTCTTCAAGATGTATACTATGGCAAGTCTTCCCAACATTCGTTTCAAGAGTTGAATCCGTGATCAGTTCATCCCCAACATAGTTCAACTGAAGCCATGATCAGTTAACTTGCAACAATTATTCAATCAGGGGAAATCTTCTTCAGCAATCCCCAAGCACAATTTATCAGTCATTCTCAAAGGATCATTTGTTTGATACAGTTATCAGTGTGACAAGAAGTTTGTTCAAGCATCTTCTTTCCAAGCGTATTTTTTAGAGTTCCCGTGTTGAGGAATCAAAGCTCCAATCTTGCCTCATAAAAGAGTCAATCTCAGTTGTCATAAATAACTACATTTCATTGAGCATTCATCATGCATAGAAAAAAATTCAACATCATGCATAGAAACAAATTCATGCCCATTTATATTTTTACAAGTCTTGTTGTTTTCAACATCTTACCTTGAGATCAAAGTCCAACTTACTTGGCATTGACCTTTAATAGTATTCAATCACGCTTTACTCTTGATTGATCTTTATATATTTTCAATCATGTTTTACTCTTGATGTTGTTTGATCGCGCTTTACTCTTGGTTGGTGTCTCAATCATGTTTTACCCTTGATGTTGTTCAATCATGTTTTACTCTTGATGACCTTTGATATTGTCCAATCATGTTTTACTCTTGATTATCTTTGATGATGTTCAATCATGTTTTAGTCTTGATTGCCTATGATGTTATCCAATCATGGTTTACTCTTGATTGCTTTTGATACTATTCAATCATGTTTTAGTCTTGATTGCCTATGATGATGTTCAATCATGTTTTACTCTTGAATGCCTCTGTCAATTTATACTCCTTTCCAAATTCATTCATGTTTTACTCTTGAATTATTTCTGATGTGGGTTCCAGAGATTTTTCTTTCTGAACGTCTCTATTGATTTCCTGTCCAAAGTTCCTTTCACGTTTTACTCCTGAAAGCTTCTGTCGAGTGTTTCTTTCTTTTGTGAAGTCCGATTCTATTCCTGGATGACGCATACCTTTTCCCCAACGGAGTCTGTTTACTTCTCCCTTGTGGTGTCCTGTTTCCATCTCGTGGAAATCATATGCATTCATAATCATAAGCATTACATAGCATCTTAGGTTCAAAAATTGTGTTTTTATATATATATTTAAGTCTCTTCAATCACGTCGAAACAAAGATTTACAATCATCGTGTCTCCGGATAGAAGAAACTTAAATAGGGGCATCTGTTGCACCCCAATTTTTGACCTCTGAGATCCCATCATTTTCTAAGTGTTATGATCATTATTGTTATACCCCAAAATTCGCCCGCGTTCTTTTTTTTTCAAAGAGAAGTCAACAAACTTCTGTCTAAAAATTTGGAGTTTTATACAATCTTGGATTTTTATTTCATAAATATCCTGATTTTATAAATACTCAATTTTTAGAATTTTTTTATACAGTATTTTGGTTCGCTGTTAAATTTATTCTTACATAAACGCCAAATACTGTTTATCACTTCATACACTGTTTATTTCAGATTTATTTTCATATAAATAATGCTGACGCAGTTGGTACAGAATTAAAATTTGCAGGCGCGGAGTCCGGGTTTCAGATTATACTGGTAACAATTAAATTATTATTGGTTTTATTTCCCACTAATTTTTATTTTTATACTATATTATTTTTTCAAAATCTCTTTCTTTCTTTTCAAATATCTTCCTTTCTTTTCAAATCTCTTTCTTTCAAATCAAATCCTAGCTTTATTCTATACCCCTTTTCTTTTCAAAAACCTACCATACTTTTTTTTCAAATCCTACTAATATTCAAACGGTACCATTCCATTCCCAACGTCTCTATCTCTCTCTTTTCACTCTATAAATACTCCTCATTTTTTCCATAAATTCTCACATCAAATTTCACTCATCTCCCAAATTTCTCAAACTTCTATCTCATCATTATTTTCTCTTCTTCCCCGGCAAAAATGGCAAAGTGGATGGATACATTTCTTCTTATCGTCATCACTGTTTTGGTGGTGATCATGTCCTTTTTCTGTCTGCATAGTCCTGAAAAATATGGACCTGGGTTGCTTACACTCCCGTTCATCTATATGTTGTTATTTATAGCATGGGTTTTTAATCGTCATTTTTAAAGTTTGTTGTATCTTTCGCTTTCAAATAGTGTACCGTTTATTTTATTTGTCGTACTGTTCATTATATTATGTAATATTTGTACTATTAGTATTAAATGTTGTACTATCTGTCGTACGGTAGTTTAATTATCAAGATAATATTATGTGTGTTAAATATTTATTTTTCTGTGCATTAAATATTTTTTCAAGGTTATTATCGGTAATTTCGTTTGCGTACAGTATATTTTATTTATTTATTATGTTTGTGTTTTTCTAACAGCTCAGGTAAATAAATTTTTCACCATTAACACAACAAAAACATAAAGAAAAAATTAACTTTAACTGTTACGTTAATACCCGGACAGCCAGTTACCAGTCAAACCCGCTATCAGCGCAATTCTCCGTGTTTGTACCATCAGTCAAATCAATCTTTCGCACTTCAAATTTCCAAGATTTTTGTTCTAGAAGTCTTCTGATAATCACGTGATCAACAGAGACTCAACACTGCACAAAAATCAGGTACGCCTAACTGTCTCCTACACAAACAGTCCCTAACTAGGGTTTTTGTTTTTTTTTCAGGAGAACGAGTTTTTGAGACCTCAAATGGATTTCATGGATCTCCATATGTCTCAAAGTACCACCAGACAAATTTTCAAACTTCGATTCGCTCGGACGCACAGTCAACAGCTCAAACAGTCAACAGACGACCAGTTTGACCAAAAAGTCAATAGACAGTAAAAAATGCAATTTTTTGTCAACATCCATATTTTGTCAAAAGATTCATCATGTGATCAATGGTTGATCATAATTCATCAAGAAAAGTTCAGAAATCAACAAAACTCAAAATTGCAAAATTAGAGTTTTTCTACCTAAAAGTCAACTGAACTTTGACCGACCATAACTCTCTCATAATTTATCAGAAAAATTCCAACCAAAGCTCATTCTCAAGGAAATTCAATTCTCTACAACTTTGATGTTGGGACCAAGGTCAAGAAATGCTTCCGCCTAAGAGATATAAGCCAAAACATTACAGGTCATTTTCAAAGTCAACAAAAAGCAGTTTTTTGTCAAAGCCCATATCATCAAGATAACTTCTCCAAATGCAATAACGCTTCCAAAGTGGCTTGTAGAGGACATCTTGGGCTTTCCAAAAAGTACAAGAACACTTTCATAGGATCCAAATTGAGGGAGATATGCCTTGATGAAGTTGACCTTTTTTGGAAAAATGCATGAAACAAGTAATGACCAAAATTTGATTTTTTTTTCTTCAAAAAAGGCCAATTCTTTTGTGATTCAATCTTGATTCTCATATGTTTAAAGATATTCACAACATATCAATGATTCATGACATTTTTATTTCATTTTAATTAAATTTTATTCATTTAAAGTTTAATTAAAGTGAGATAATTCAAAGATATTATCCAAGATGCTCATGTGATGCAAGCAATGACCATTCAAGATGCTTAAAGATATTATTGCAAGATTGAAGAGAATAATACTTGAGTGATTAAACTATGGTTAAGTTTTTTAACCTAGCATAAAAGAATATTCCATTCTTTTTCCACAAAATCAATCATGGTTTTTTCCACTTGCTTGGCCTCCAAGATCAAACTCTTTGCCTATAAATAAAGCTTCATTTTCTTCATTCAAAAAAGAGGAGGAACAAGAGGAGAGCACAACAACAAACACCAAAGTCATAGCATAAGTTTTATATTTTCCAAAAGTTTCAATAAACTTGTAAAAATCAAGGCTCATTCAAATAGCCACCTTCAATCAATTTCAATCACTCTATTCCACTATTGGGAAATCATAGAGTAATTACAATGTATTTTTTAATATGTAGTAGTGTTAGGAGTTCATGAATTAAAAACTCCATATTTATGCATATTTTCAATTTCTCAAAAAAAAAAATGTTTTAATTTTAGTTTTAAGTTGATAAAATGTTTATTTAATTTTTAACATAAAAATATTTTATTTCTTTTCATAATTAATTTATTTTGCTTAATTAATTAGTAATTATGTAAATATTGCTTTTTAATTATTTTCAACCAATCAAAAAACTCCAAAAATATTTTCCTTTTAGATTTAGGTTTATATTTTTATAATCTAATATTTGACATAAAAAATTTTATTTTTATTCATAGTTAATTTATTTTGCTTAATTAATTAGTAATTATGTATATATTTGCTTTTTTTTTTAATTATTTCTAACCTATCAAAAAATTCGAAAAAAATATTTTATTTTGTTAAATTAGGTTTATATATTATATACAAATTGTATACATAACTAGATTTATTTTTCTTGTTAAGTTTAATTATTTGTATAATTATTTGTTTAATTAGCTTGTTAATTAACTTAAAATCAATTCCAAAAAAAATCACAAAAAAAATGAATTAGGTTTAATTTGTTTTAGATTTAAGATTTTGTCATTTTATTTTCTCTTAACCTAATTATACTTTCAAAATATCTCTCTTATTATTGTGTAAATTTTTCACAATTTCAGGTTCATTTTTGTATATTATTTGATATTATTTCTTATCTTTTTCTTTGTCCCGAATTGGAATAAAAGATCAAATATGGCAGAGATTGTATGCAGTTGATTTAAGACTTTAGAAATTTATCGTGTAGTCGCTATGATTCTATCAAGCTTCTGATAAATTTTCATTAACTTTAAATCCGAGATCATCATTCACTCACCATCGATCTTCACTAACATCGTGGATATACTTGACTAGCTTCAAGATGATTCGCGTACTAACATACTAACAATTAACTTTAATTTCCGCATTTTATTATATTATTCTTTATATTTCTTGTTTTATGCTTTATTTTATCATTCGTATTATTTATGTTTATGTTATTTTCTCTTTGTCCATTTGGACGTTGTCGCACGCTCGCGAAAAATGAACAGAGTCGCCACCAATATATTTATCCCATAAGGGAAAGGAATATCAGAAAACCTAACAAAGGAAGGAACAGGGTCTTGCAACCAGAGAATCAAGGTACGGGAGTCGGTTACGCGAGGGGAAGGTGCTAGCACCCCTCACGCCCATCGTACTCGATGGTATCCACCTATGTTTGTTTCTCTCTAAAGGGTGTATACTATGTCTATGTCTAAATGCAAAATGAATGCAAAATGTAGGGAAAATAAAAGTTGTACTCGCACGGGCCCTACCCCGCTGCCTACGTATCCTTTTCAGGAATCAGAGTTACCGTAGCTCGGCTAAAGATTTTCTGTTTGTTCTTGTGTTTTTTAGTTGGGCGGCGTTAACGCTCGCGCTCTTGCATAAGGGGCAGCCTAGGATGCAATGGAGCGGAGATAACGGTGCCCTTAAGGAGAAGAAAGAGATTGGTTTGTGTCTTTTAGGGTAGATGAGTGATGAACAGTACCCAATACCGGGCCACTCACCACTTTCTCTACTTTGCTTTAGTCTGAACCATTGTTAGATGTTTTAAAGTGTTTTTGGCTGTGTGTTTTTTAAGGGAATTTGCTTTGCGATCCGAATCACATAAAATGTATAATGATCGAGAAGCAGATTAGGGAATGAATCCCACTCGCTTCCATCCCATTATGTAATGTTTGAGAAACAGATTAGAGAATGAATCTCACTCATTTCTCTCCCATTAGTTAATGTTTGAGAAACAGATTAGGGAATGAATCCCACTCGTCTCTCTCCCATTAAGTAGTGACCGAGAAACAGATTAGGGAATGAATCCCACTCGTTTCTATGTCACTAAGTGATTGAGAAACGGATTAGGGAATTAATCCCACTCATTTCTCTATCACTTTCTTAATGTGATTCGCATCTTCCTTTTATCAATGTTTTAAAGAGTTGAAAAAGGAAAAGAATGCAATAGGGAACTAATCCTAAATTCTAATCTAAGTTGTCTACACAAGTCTAAATCTTAATGTTAACGTGATAATGTGATAGATTCTAAGAGGAGCATTAAAATGGTATCAACAAAATAGGCCTAAGATAAGGCCAAAAACAAGTAACCAAAGTCACACAACAATTATACACAAATAGCATGAAAATGATACAAAAGCATAAGAGAAGCAATTCAAGTGTTAGTACAAAAATTGACTTAAAAATACTACTATTTTTAGGGGTTTTTATAAAAGAACTCAAATGTCAAAATTAACCTAAACGATCTACTATTTTTATGACCTTTTTTAATGTCACTTTTCATTATCTAAAATCCTTAATAAAGAAATTGTGATCTAAATCTAAAAAAACTAAGGAGAAAATTGGTTTTATTGTTTTTTATTATCTAAAAAGAAAGTCTAAAACTAATATTTTTTTAGTGATTATTTTTATATGTCTCAAAAATTGTGCTAAAGGTCTAAAATATAACAAGAGCAAATTACATTTTTATTAGTAAAAAAGGAAGTCTAAAAATAACTATATAAAAAAGGGATCTCAGGGGGGTGAAAGTTGAATTTATGGTGCAACTAGTAATCTGGGCGCTGGCCCATGGGAAAGGCCCAGAGAGGTTTTTTATTCAAATTCTGATCAGCACAAAAAGTGGACATGGGCCTTCAGGGGGTGCATTCAGCAAAAATGGCCCACGATTCAATTTGTCATTGTTTTTATCTTCAGCCACCAAAAGTGGTGGTTAACGGGCCTGAGGGGTGTGTGACTTAGCAATTCGCGGCCCAAGATAAGATATGATCCACTATGATTATTAATTCAGAATTAACCATTTAAACCTAACTAATAATCATTAATCAGACTTTATTATAGCGCCATTAATCAGGTTTATGTCCTATTCAATCTTAAATTAATTCAATTAATTAAAATTAAAGTTAAAGAGAAAGAGGATTTAGGGTTACCTGTGAGTGACGATTGAAGTCCTCTTCCCTCTTCACGAATGAAACACCGCGGCGGATAGAACAGATCCCTCTCCGAACAAATTGTCGCCACCGTAAATGGCGCTAAAGTCTCGCTATCCTTGCCTCAAGATCTCTTAGTTCACTCTCATCTCTCTTGAATCTCTGTTAACGTTCTTGTTTCAATCGCTCTCTTTCCTTCTTCGATCGCAAATCTTCCTCACTCCCGATTCATTTTCTTCTTCTTCTAGCTTCTCCTTCCGAGTCCATTATTATGTATTAATACGTTTCGTTGTTCTTGCAATTTATTGAGGATTCACCGAGTTTGGCAAGACGATTGTGCGATCGGTGGTGATGAACAGTGATGGTGATCACAATGATGAATGTTTGTAGAGCGAAACGTGAAGGTTGTTGAAGATCGACGAAGGTTCTGATGCGTGGAATTGTTGCGGTTGATTGAAGATTGACGAAGATGTGATGCTGATGATTGTTGCATGAACGCGGTGAGGATAGAAGGTTGATGATGAATCAAGGAGTGTTGAGAGACTGAAGAATTGGTGATTATTCTGAGACTCAAGGTTTGAAGGTTGGAGAGGTGAAGAAGATGATGATGACGGAAGGTGAATGGTGGAGAATGAAGAAGATGATGAACGGTTGAGTAGATGAAGATTGAAGAATATGAGATGTGAAGATTGAGAATGGGTGAAGAAAATGGTGGAAGAAATGGCGTGGAGAGTGAAAATGAACGTGTGTGTCTGAACAGTGGTGGGAGATTCTGTTATATAGTATCAGGGAGAATCAGAATTGATTGAAAGGTTAGTTACTTCTCTACTCTTCCTGATTCTTTCTGTTGTAGGATTCGGTTAGAGCTTGGTTAGTAGGTTGTTAGAATTCTGTTATTTCTGTTATTAGGTTGTTAGAATGTGGTTAGGAGGTTAGTTATAAACTGATTTTTTGGTAGTTAGAAGTTGGCTAATAAAAGTCAGTTAGTAATTTTGTAACTGATTTTGGAGGTTGTTAGGATTGGTGAAAGTTAGTTAGAAAAAACAGAGTTAGTAAATTATTTTCTTTTGAGCTGTATGTTTGTTGGATGGGAACTCTGTTAAAACCGTTAGTATGCTAGGGAATTAATGCACAACTGTTTTTGTCTGAATTTGATGCAGGGACTGGTTTTGTTTTGGTTTATGGTGGTGAAAAGCTGCAAGGTTTTATATTAGTAAGGCTTAGTGCAATGCTGGTTCGGAATAAGCGGTACGGTGACGAGTCAAATCGGATGGGTTTGGTTTGGCATGTATGAAATGTTAGCTGACAGTTAGGTGAATTAGGAGGTTGCTAAAAGTGAGTATGGTGAGCTTTGAATATGCTGAATATTTACGTACTGTTTCTCTATGAGCATGAACTGAGTTTTTTATTTGCAGACTACTGTGTTGAACTCGAATGAAAGCGATGCTGCTGGTATTGAAATGGTGCGCTAGTGAGGTGGTCATGGGCATGTCTTGATGAATGTTGTCGTATCGATTTTGTGTCGCTCAACCTGTTCTGTTTTGTAGCTTTTTCTTGGTTTGAATCTGAACAGCTTTGTTGAATTATGCAGGGTTTCCTTTGATGCTTTGCCTTGAACTGATCTTGGTTGGTTATTTTTCTGGACTGGATTGTTAGTTATTGAAATGAGGTGAGCGAACCGGCATATTTTCCAACTTTCTGTTAGTTATAGGGAATTAGTCTGAAGCTATAAGAACCTAGTCAACACAACGGTGTTATGCCAGTTGGTAATTGTTAACTGTGAGTAAGTGACAGGTTGGTTGGATGTTTTTGTACAGGTTTGAATGCAGGTCGGGACACAAGCTTAAGGCGGGTGCATGATGCCATGTTTTTGGATTGAAGTTAGGTGCAATGTAAGTGAATGTGTGCATACTTTATCTGCCAATGTGAACATGGCCCCTTGTAACTTGCAGTAGCCTTTTTTGGTTAATGTTGAATGATTTTGGTGGTGAAGGTTAAAGGCAATTAGTAGTTAATGTGAAAAATGGTCATAGGTTACGTTATCTTTGTGGTGATTATGTCATGGTTTTTCGTAACTGAGTCTGCGTGTTCGTATGCTGCAGGGGTTGTGATGTTAAAAGCTCATGAAGAAGAGGAAAAGAATTGAAGGAGAATTAGCTCTTGAAGATTCAATCACATGAATACTGTATGATAGGCTTTAGGAAGTCAATTGAATTAGTCGGAGAGTCAACAAGTCGACGGTCAACCGTGGCTTTTCTTTTGTAATTTTCTTTTTGTTGTAATAATTGAAACTTGTAACAACTTGTATTCTACGTGGCTTGAACTTTATAATTGTGACGAACTTATGACAGTGACTTATGTTCCAAACAGTGTGAAATGAATGGTTTCCTTCTTTTCCTTTTGTAGTTGTGTACTGTGACTTGGTAGTGTATATTTCCATGGATAGAATGAACAAAAGCTTGATCATGAAAGTGGACTTTTGTGAGGAATTTAGTAATGCATATGTACATTCAATGGACAAAACCAACTTTATTATATTTCTCTTCTTTTTGTTTGTAGTGGTCTTGATAAACAATGGTATTATATGAGTGGATGAACTTGGACTATCCCTCTTAATGAACAACTCTTTCAAATCTGGGTGCTTTAAACAACATCAATTCATTGACTAATTTGAATCGTTTGAATCCCTGGTATCAGGCAGTCCCTTGAATGAGTGTTTCCAAATAAGGGTTTCAACTCAACCTTTACTTTTAAAACCTCAACTTCCATCTTAGATCCAAATCAACTTATATTGTAGGCAACGAGTAAAAATGATGAAAACAAAACTTCCTTAATCATAATGAACTCACCAGTTCATCTCTCATGCCATGGCTCACATTGGTATTCAGTCCACCATAACAATAATGCATTGAAGAATCTTCGAGGAAGAAAGTATTGAAGCACCTAAGAACACCTCGACATAAAACCCAACGAATCTCTGATGAATTGACGATTGTAGACACTGTGTATAAGAACCATAGTCCTTTTGCCTCTGATAAGTCTTTATAGAGGAAAACTTTGTAGCTTTAGGCGAAAGAAGTTCACCATGAACGACCATACAAAAACCCTAGCTTCCAAGATCTTTAATCCAATGCAAAGTTATTTGATTAATGAATGTATGAATTATGTTATTGACCTAATGGGAGGTATGTACATGAGACTATGAAATGCATAAGCCTAAGCCAGATAAATTAAGGGGTGGGACAAATTTGGGGTATGACAGCTGCCCCTATTTAATCGTCTTAAACCTGAATGTGAGATTGGCGCTAGCCTTTCGAACGTTCAAGGTAGAAGAAGATTAAATATCAAAACCTGAAATTTGTCCTAAAGAGAAGATGGTGTAAGTGTTATTCTTATTTTTTGTTTTGATATCTGCTGGGGAAAGAGAATTTTTGTTTTTTCTGGTGGAAATATTTACAGTGAGTAATTGGAAGAAGGGTGATAACTTGTAACGTAGCCTAAGGTGCCAATACAAGGTTCCCAAAAGAAATGTTTCACGAAACAATGACTGAAAGGAAATAGATCTCGTGCGATCCACGACTCAACATCGACTCGACAACAAAAGAGGAAAGAAAAGATCTCGTGCGACCTTCAGGACAAAAACAGAAAAGGATCTCGTGCGACCTAAGACTCGACATCGGGAGAAGACCTCGTACGATCTTCAAAACTGAAAGGAAAAGATCTCGTGCGACCTATGACTCAACATCGGGAGAAGACCTCGTACGATCTTCAAAACTGAAAGGAAAAGATCTCGTGCGACCTATGACTCAACATCGGGAGAAGACCTCGTACGATCTTCAAAACTGAAAGGAAAAGATCTCGTGCGACCTATGACTCAACATCGGGAGAAGACCTCGTACGATCTTCAAAACTGAAAGGAAAAGATCTCGTGCGACCTATGACTCAACATCGGGAGAAGACCTCGTACGATCTTCAAAACTGAAAGGAAAAGATCTCGTGCGACCTATGACTCAACATCGGGAGAAGACCTCGTACGATCTTCAAAACTGAAAGGAAAAGATCTCGTGCGACCTATGACTCAACATCGGGAGAAGACCTCGTACGATCCTCATGACAGAATAGACCTCGTACGATCTAAGACTCAACATCGGGAGAAGACCTCGTACGATCCTCAGGACATAATAGACCTCGTACGATCTAAGACTCAACATCGGGAGAAGACCTCGTACGATCTTCAGGACAGAATAGACCTCGTACGATCTAAGACTCAACATCGGGAGAAGACCTCGTACGATCCTCAGGACATAATAGACCTCGTACGATCTAAGACTCAACATCGGGAGAAGACCTCGTACGATCCTCAGGACATAATAGACCTCGTACGATCTAAGACTCAACATCGGGAGAAGACCTCGTACGATCTTCAGGACAGAATAGACCTCGTACGATCTAAGACTCAACATCGGGGTTCGGTTTTGAAATGGTTTGCCAAGTTGAAAATTGGGCTTTGAAAAAGGTTTGCCAGGTTAGGAACTGGGCTTTGAAAGGGTTTGCCAGGTTAGGAACTGGGCTTTGACAACACGGTGGTTGGACTTGAAAAGTTTTCCCGTACGGGGGAAGGGACCACGGGGACTAGTGACGACTAGACTCGATCAAAAGACGTAATCACGAAGATATTGATGCTTGCGAATCTTAAGAATTACATTAATCCCTCAGGCCAAAGGCGGGGTGTAGCTCTTCAAGAGTGGCAATTGTTCGAATTGCCACACACCAAGTATGGTTTATTCAAACGCTTGGAAAATGAGATGGGTTGAATGCCCACCCTCATTCGCACTCTAGTTCGCACGCAGCACACGGGAAATAACCACGACAAGACTAGTGACGACTAGGCTCGATAAGAAGATGATAGTAACCATTGGAGATTACGGAGATATTGATGCTTGCGAAGCATAAGAATTACATTGATCCCTCAGGCCAAAGGCGGGGTGTAACTCTTCAAGAGCGGCAATCGTTCGAATTGCCACACACCAAGTATGGTTATCCAAATGATTACAAAATGAGATGGGTTGAATGCCCACCCTCATTCACGCTCTAGTATGCACGCAGCATGCGGGAAATAACCTCGGAGACAACGATTCTGACGAAGAAAGACATTGTATCCGATCCACATTGGAGGGAGAAAATGAGACTTCTTTGGAGATTTAGGACACCAAGTATCGGCACCGTGGCATGAGGAGATTTGTAATGTAGTAGCAGATATCAATCGGAGTTTGTAAGGACAATATTTTATGTGGGGAAGTATCGTTGTCCTGATTGAGGGCTGATTTGTATTATCTGACTTATGCTTTGTATGAATGTTTGAATTTTTCCATGGCGTAATGATCTATTTTGATGGGTATGCTACGCTTTTGAGGATGCAATGTTATATGCAATGAATACTATATGCAGAGTGCCAAATAAAGGCATTAGTGAGGTAAACGCCAGGGAGAATCCCCTTAGTGTTAAGGACCATGTGGCGGTGCCAATAGATATTGGACTCTGATTTGTAAGATGCACTTTTCTTTGACTTGAAGAATAATTTCTGACTTCTCACCGTGTGCCACTGCTTGGAGGATTTTCAACTTGAGGAGATTCCCTCGATTCACCACGTTGGGGATGAGAAATTCAAGTAAGGAGCCTTGAGTAGCGAAGTAGAACCTCTCCTGGGAGAAATAAACTCCTATGCTTGAGGAATGGAACAGACTCTCGGGAGAAATAAACTCCATGCTTGGGGAGAGGCCAAGGTTCCAGGAGAAATAAACTCCTATGATTGGGGGATTGATAATAAAACTCAGAAGATCGTGCCCCAAGTTTCATGACCCATGAAGGAAATTGCCCCAGTGGATCCTTGGAGAGATTTGTCAAATCTCGACGTAACTGCCCCAGATTGGTTGAATTTGAGAGAGATTCCTCGACTTGACCGCCCCAGATATGCCAAATTGGAGAGGTCAAACCTCGATTCAATTACCCCTGATTAGGTACATCTTACTAGAATCCTCAAGCTTTCTTTGTTTTGAAGTCAAACAAACATGGAAACAACTTTACCACGCTCAACGGAGTCTTCAAACTCTTCCCCTCAAGGTAATCAAGGAAAGCATTAACTGTTCATGCCTGACGGAGTTCTTTGGACAACTTGCCCCTTGATGGTCAACATTTGAGATGATTAGCTTTTCTTCCTCGGAGTTCTCAAGTCTCTTGTGCTTTGACATGATCAAGTTGCTCACTGATTCTCATCCTGATATTTCTTTGATGTTTAAGCAAATGTTTGTATGCAAAAGAATGTTAATTCTAGGAATGATAATTCTAATGCAAAGCGTATGTTAGTCTTGAAGTTTAAAGAACTTTTTATGAAATGAGGTTGCGACCTCTCGTGAATGGGTCACTAGTTGACACAACCTCGAATTTTCGCACATGAAAGATAAAGCAGGCATACGATACCAACATGGATATGAGTCTCGCTTCATTAGGAGTCAGTTAAACGATATCTCATCGGAGTGTGCTTTCAAAATAAACCCTACTTCAATTAGGACTTTTAAGGGTTGTAATGTGGTCGGGTTCACGGTTTTCAGAAACAAAGGATTTTTAGGCTCAAAATTATTTGTTCCCACCCCCTCCGTGATGTTCTCCATTCCTAGGTTCAGTTAACTAGACACGAGTGTTCATCCCTCACAAGGAATTTGGGATGGTTGAGGAATCCATGAGGTTTTTCGGACATGGCAGTCACTTCATCTTGCATTTTTGGTGTCTGATCACACGACTTTGTTCTTTTGATAAGGATTTTTATTTTGTAATCCTTATTTTTCGCTTTTGCTTTCCCTAACTTTTGCCTGGACAAATTCTCTTGAATTTTATTTTGGAGTCCAGCGGGATGCCCTAACCTTTGTGCCTAAGTCACTTGTTTTCATGTTGTTGACTTAGCGGGCTCTTTTTTCTTTATTCACCCTTTTTTTTGAACAAGTCGTGTGATCTTGAATCTTTGATTTGCGGGAGGTGATTGTGACTGCCTCGTTCTTTGATTGATGAGGGATAACCATCGTTGTGTCGTCATCTCTTGACCTCTTGATAGGATAAGGATAACCATTGAGGTTTTGACATTCCTCAACCCTTTGAAGGATATCCATTGTTGTATCCTTAGATGCATACCTTTTTGGTGAGTTTTGAACACTCGATCAAGTTAAATGAACACTACCCTGTCCCAAGGTTAAAATACGGGTTTTTTTTTCGATTAGAAAAGAAACTCCTACTTCAAGGCTCAAAGGGGTTGACGAGGGTCTATCTCCCTTATATCTCCGGTGTTTGGGGATTTGAAACAATGCCTGTACATCCTCAGTAGGGTTTTTATTCGAAAACACATGACTAGAGATTTTTCATTTTTATCTTTCATCATTCTCCCTCAGCTTTTTGCATAAGCAAACAATTAGTAAAGTTGGTATCGTAATGCCAAAAACATTTTATGAGTGATAACGAATGGATTACTTCAAGACAAACATAAACAATGTATTATGATTTTCATTCAGAAATTAACAAGTTTTTACATGCTATTGATGCTTAAACACACAAATGAAAAATTACAATGAGAATGCAGTAAGAAACTAAATGAGTGTCGTTGTTGAGGAGACTTGACTCCGTCTGGACTTGTTGAGCTTGAATACTTTCTGCAGTTCCTTCCAAACACTTCAGATTACTTCAAAAGAGAACTCCAACAAAGTCACCCATGAGTTGTAAACTTTTGCCTTGCTTTAGGGATTCGAGCAATGCGAGTGATGCAATGCTCAAGATAAGAGTATGTCTTGCTTATCCCTCGTGCGGGAGCCCCAAGCATAGTTGCTAGAGGTATTCGCCTTCATAAATGGAAAGAATCTTATATGGTCATCAAACTCAGGAGAGCTACTAACTGAAATTCCAACAAACAGGGGAGCGACTCGAGAATGAGAAGCATTGTGTAGAACACTCTCGATTATCACACGGAAGAAGATTTTGACGAAGTCACCCTAGAATTTGTAATGCTTTAGGGATTCGAGCAATGCGAATGGTGCGACGCTCAAGATAAGAGTACGTCTTGCTTATCCCTCGTGCGGGAGCCCCAAGCATAGTTTGCTAGAGTAGTAATCGTCATCATAAATGGGAAGAATCTTGTATGATCATCAACTCAAGAGAGCTACTTGTGGTGAAGAAGACCCAATACTAGAATCTTAACCAATTGTGATTCCCACAAACAAGGAAACGAATGAGCACAAGGCAATAGAATCACATCAATTTGTTTCTCATATTCTTCTTGTCTCTGTTAACTAGCAAGGCCACTGAGAAGGAGATCCTGAGGAAAGGCAACTGATATATGAAGTAGAACCTTGAGAATGAGAAGCATTGTGAAGAACACTCTTGATTATCACACGGAAGAAGATTCTGATGAAGTCACCCAAGAATTTGTAATGCTTTAGGGATTCGAGCAATGCGAGTGATGCAATGCTCAAGATAAGAGTGCGTCTTGCTTATCCCTCGTGCGGGAGCCCCAAGCATAGTCGTTAGAGTAGTAATTGCCATCCTAAATGGAAGAACCTTGCGAGTTTATCAAACTTGGAGAAGCCATCTGTTGTAAGGAAAGACCAAAACATCAACTGAAACACCAATCTCCACGAATACAACTGAGCACAAGAACCTTGAGAATGAGAGATGCTTCTACATAACATCTTGATTACTACTTGAAAGGGATTCTGACAAAGTTGCTCGAGAATTTGTGGTGTTTTTATTATTATTATACCAACGAGTTCAAGGAAGCAGCTTTCTACAAAACAGGAAATACTTGAAATGAGAACACAGAAAGGAAATGATGATTGCCATAGTTGAGGAGCCTTGACTCCATTTGGGCTTATTATTATATTCTCTTTCTTTCTTTTTTTTTTGGTGATACTTTCTGGAATACGGGCATTCACTTATGCATGAACTCTTCGCTTTATGCGCAGGCCATTCGGAGTGAATGATATTACTTTGGAGTCAATGAGATCTTGGACTTTGTGTTTCAAAATATTACAATCCTCAGTTGAATGTCCAGATGTCCCAGAATGGTACTCACACCTTGCATTTAAGTCATATCCTTGAGGAATCGGTGTTGGAGGGGGCTTAAACTCTCTTAGTTGGACCAAAGAATCCTTGAGTAAATGAGAAAGCAATTGACTATAGGTCATAGGAATTGGGTCAATTCTTCTTGGTGGTCTCCTTGGCACTTGTGGACCCTGTTGTTGGTGACGATACACAATCTGTTCAGGTGTCTTCCCTTTTTGATTTGGTTGTGAAACAATCGGAGACTGATAAGGTGGAAGATCTGGAATCCAAGACGGTGCATTGTGGTTCTGATTTGAAGTAGATCCGACATAGAAGTATGGATCAACCTTTTCTTCCACCACATATGGAACCCTATTTCCTTGAACAATCATACCTTCGGGGGTGAACAAAATCACTTTTGAATCAATGAGATCTTGAACTTGATGTTTCATTGCCTTACAATTCTCAATGTCATGGCCAGGTGCCCCAGAATGGAACTCGCATCGAGCATTGACATCAAAATTGGGGGGAAGCTTTTCAGGCGTAGCCAAATCTCGTAGCTCAATCAACTGGAGTTCCAGCAAGCGAGGAAGTAACTGAGCATAAGGCAACGGGATAGGATTGAGAACTCTCTGAGGTATCTTAGGCTTTTTCCCACGCATTTGGCCCCCTTGATTCATTCTAGGGACATGAACGGATTGATGTGGAGGTAATGGCACTTGAAATTGAGGGAGAGCTCCTTGAGGCATTCCATGAGTGGAAAGGAATCCTATTGGGAAGAAGGAATCAACAACTTCTGTTGCAGCAGCAGGAACAACATCACCTTCCTTCCTTAATACCGTCTTCAGAACTTCCATGACCAAGCTCAATTGAGTCTTCAACTGACTATTCTCCTCTTTTAGTGCATCCTGATTACGGACCAAGTCTCGCATCTCCAACATAAGATGACCCATTTGTTCCCTCATCTCATCCATTTCCTCACGGAGTTGTTCCATAGTTGATCTTGGAGTTGTGGCAGTGAGAAGTCAAATCTGTTGTTGATCTTGAAATCTGGATAGAAATGGTCCCATAAGTCTCTGAAAGAACCATGAAATGCATGATAGTATGAATGCATGTTTCATTTATGAGAGATCCTAAAGTCTTTTCACACACTTTCATCTTTCTTTTTTGGAATCAAAGCTTCTCTTTTTTTTTTGTATAGAATATCTTTTCTTTCTTTTTTGCTTTTCTATTTCCTTTTCTTTTACATATCTTTTCTTTTCTTTTCTTTTCTTTTCTCTTTTTTTTGGAAATAGACTTTAGGATCTTTCATAAATGGAGTGGACAAAGCAATGATGTTATGCAATGCAAAAGCATGGGATCCACGATCCATATAGTCTTAGTAACCACTGTACAATCCTCTGAATAACTGATACAGGTCAAATGTCACAGGATCAAAGGTTCGACACCTTTTTGAATACCAGGAAAACCAATAGTCACCAACAGAACAGAATAGTCACCAACGGTACCTGTCATGTATACCCCACCCCACTCACAGGTGAATCTAGGTCAAGGTAGGTCAATGGCTTCCAGTGTTATCAGTTCTCCTGAAACACCATCATTGTCGCAAATACATGCCAACAACGGTATCTCATTTGAACCTCGACTGGTCGTGGGTCTCATGATCGCAATCAACAGAACCTGACATTCTGTTGGCGTCATGACTATCCACTCTATCCTAGGTATCCTATGTGTCAACTCTGGCCTGGGTATTGGGCCTTTTACCTCATATAAACAATCCCACCCAACCTGCAAACAGAGAAAATATGTGGCCCCCACGGGGACCCATAATATAGTCCAGAATGCGAGAAAGTAAATATGACATGCAAGCAGGAAATAAACATGATATGCAAGCATATATATACAAAATGTAAAAACATAAACAAATAAATAAACACCCAATAAATGAAACAAACAAAGGCTAGGATCGACTCGCTTAGGTAATCCCCAGCAGAGTCGCCAGCTGTCGCACGCTCGCGAAAAATGAACAGAGTCGCCACCAATATATTTATCCCATAAGGGAAAGGAATATCAGAAAACCTAACAAAGGAAGGAACAGGGTCTTGCGACCAGAGAATCAAGGTACGGGAGTCGGTTACGCGAGGGGAAGGTGCTAGCACCCCTCACGCCCATCGTACTCGATGGTATCCACCTATGTTTGTTTCTATCTAAAGGGTGTATACTATGTCTATGTCTAAATGCAAAATGAATGCAAAATGTAGGGAAAATAAAAGTTGTACTCGCACGGGCCCTACCCCGCTGCCTACGTATCCTTTTCAGGAATCAGAGTTACCGTAGCTCGGCTAAAGATTTTCTGTTTTTTTTTGTGTTTTTTAGTTAGGCGGCGTTAACGCTCGCGCTCTTGCATAAGGGGCAGCCTAGGATACAATGGAGCGGAGATAACGGTGCCCTTAAGGAGAAGAAAGAGATTGGTTTGTGTCTTTTAGGGTAGATGAGTGATGAACAGTACCCAATACCGGGCCACTCACCACTTTCTCTACTTTGCTTTAGTCTGAACCATTGTTAGATGTTTTAAAGTGTTTTTGGCTGTGTGTTTTTTAAGGGAATTTGCTTTGCGATCCGAATCACATAAAATGTATAATGATCGAGAAGCAGATTAGGGAATGAATCCCACTCGCTTCCATCCCATTATGTAATGTTTGAGAAACAGATTAGAGAATGAATCTCACTCATTTCTCTCCCATTAGTTAATGTTTGAGAAACAGATTAGGGAATGAATCCCACTCGTCTCTCTCCCATTAAGTAGTGACCGAGAAACAGATTAGGGAATGAATCCCACTCGTTTCTATGTCACTAAGTGATTGAGAAACGGATTAGGGAATTAATCCCACTCATTTCTCTATCACTTTCTTAATGTGATTCGCATCTTCCTTTTATCAATGTTTTAAAGAGTTGAAAAAGGAAAAGAATGCAATAGGGAACTAATCCTAAATTCTAATCTAAGTTGTCTACACAAGTCTAAATCTTAATGTTAACGTGATAATGTGATAGATTCTAAGAGGAGCATTAAAATGGTATCAACAAAATAGGCCTAAGATAAGGCCAAAAACAAGTAACCAAAGTCACACAACAATTATACACAAATAGCATGAAAATGATACAAAAGCATAAGAGAAGCAATTCAAGTGTTAGTACAAAAATTGACTTAAAAATACTACTATTTTTAGGGGTTTTTATAAAAGAACTCAAATGTCAAAATTAACCTAAACGATCTACTATTTTTATGACCTTTTTTAATGTCACTTTTCATTATCTAAAATCCTTAATAAAGAAATTGTGATCTAAATCTAAAAAAACTAAGGAGAAAATTGGTTTTATTGTTTTTTATTATCTAAAAAGAAAGTCTAAAACTAATATTTTTTTAGTGATTATTTTTATATGTCTCAAAAATTGTGCTAAAGGTCTAAAATATAACAAGAGCAAATTACATTTTTATTAGTAAAAAAGGAAGTCTAAAAATAACTATATAAAAAAGGGATCTCAGGGGGGTGAAAGTTGAATTTATGGTGCAACTAGTAATCTGGGCGCTGGCCCATGGGAAAGGCCCAGAGAGGTTTTTTATTCAAATTCTGATCAGCACAAAAAGTGGACATGGGCCTTCAGGGGGTGCATTCAGCAAAAATGGCCCACGATTCAATTTGTCATTGTTTTTATCTTCAGCCACCAAAAGTGGTGGTTAACGGGCCTGAGGGGTGTGTGACTTAGCAATTCGCGGCCCAAGATAAGATATGATCCACTATGATTATTAATTCAGAATTAACCATTTAAACCTAACTAATAATCATTAATCAGACTTTATTATAGCGCCATTAATCAGGTTTATGTCCTATTCAATCTTAAATTAATTCAATTAATTAAAATTAAAGTTAAAGAGAAAGAGGATTTAGGGTTACCTGTGAGTGACGATTGAAGTCCTCTTCCCTCTTCACGAATGAAACACCGCGGCGGATAGAACAGATCCCTCTCCGAACAAATTGTCGCCACCGTGAATGGCGCTAAAGTCTCGCTATCCTTGCCTCAAGATCTCCTAGTTCACTCTCATCTCTCTTGAATCTCTGTTAACGTTCTTGTTTCAATCGCTCTCTTTCCTTCTTCGATCGCAAATCTTCCTCACTCCCGATTCATTTTCTTCTTCTTCTAGCTTCTCCTTCCGAGTCCATTATTATATATTAATACGTTTCGTTGTTCTTGCAATTTATTGAGGATTCACCGAGTTTGGCAAGACGATTGTGCGATCGGTGGTGATGAACAGTGATGGTGATCACAATGATGAATGTTTGTAGAGCGAAACGTGAAGGTTGTTGAAGATCGACGAAGGTTCTGATGCGTGGAATTGTTGCGGTTGATTGAAGATTGACGAAGATGTGATGCTGATGATTGTTGCATGAACGCGGTGAGGATAGAAGGTTGATGATGAATCAAGGAGTGTTGAGAGACTGAAGAATTGGTGATTATTCTGAGACTCAAGGTTTGAAGGTTGGAGAGGTGAAGAAGATGATGATGACGGAAGGTGAATGGTGGAGAATGAAGAAGATGATGAACGGTTGAGTAGATGAAGATTGAAGAATATGAGATGTGAAGATTGAGAATGGGTGAAGAAAATGGTGGAAGAAATGGCGTGGAGAGTGAAAATGAACGTGTGTGTCTGAACAGTGGTGGGAGATTCTGTTATATAGTATCAGGGAGAATCAGAATTGATTGAAAGGTTAGTTACTTCTCTACTCTTCCTGATTCTTTCTGTTGTAGGATTCGGTTAGAGCTTGGTTAGTAGGTTGTTAGAATTCTGTTATTTCTGTTATTAGGTTGTTAGAATGTGGTTAGGAGGTTAGTTATAAACTGATTTTTTGGTAGTTAGAAGTTGGCTAATAAAAGTCAGTTAGTAATTTTGTAACTGATTTTGGAGGTTGTTAGGATTGGTGAAAGTTAGTTAGAAAAAACAGAGTTAGTAAATTATTTTCTTTTGAGCTGTATGTTTGTTGGATGGGAACTCTGTTAAAACCGTTAGTATGCTAGGGAATTAATGCACAACTGTTTTTGTCTGAATTTGATGCAGGGACTGGTTTTGTTTTGGTTTATGGTGGTGAAAAGCTGCAAGGTTTTATATTAGTAAGGCTTAGTGCAATGCTGGTTCGGAATAAGCGGTACGGTGACGAGTCAAATCGGATGGGTTTGGTTTGGCATGTATGAAATGTTAGCTGACAGTTAGGTGAATTAGGAGGTTGCTAAAAGTGAGTATGGTGAGCTTTGAATATGCTGAATATTTACGTACTGTTTCTCTATGAGCATGAACTGAGTTTTTTATTTGCAGACTACTGTGTTGAACTCGAATGAAAGCGATGTTGCTGGTATTGAAATGGTGCGCTAGTGAGGTGGTCATGGGCATGTCTTGATGAATGTTGTCGTATCGATTTTGTGTCGCTCAACCTGTTCTGTTTTGTAGCTTTTTCTTGGTTTGAATCTGAACAGCTTTGTTGAATTATGCAGGGTTTCCTTTGATGCTTTGCCTTGAACTGATCTTGGTTGGTTATTTTTCTGGACTGGATTGTTAGTTATTGAAATGAGGTGAGCGAACCGGCATATTTTCCAACTTTCTGTTAGTTATAGGGAATTAGTCTGAAGCTATAAGAACCTAGTCAACACAACGGTGTTATGCCAGTTGGTAATTGTTAACTGTGAGTAAGTGACAGGTTGGTTGGATGTTTTTGTACAGGTTTGAATGCAGGTCGGGACACAAGCTTAAGGCGGGTGCATGATGCCATGTTTTTGGATTGAAGTTAGGTGCAATGTAAGTGAATGTGTGCATACTTTATCTGCCAATGTGAACATGGCCCCTTGTAACTTGCAGTAGCCTTTTTTGGTTAATGTTGAATGATTTTGGTGGTGAAGGTTAAAGGCAATTAGTAGTTAATGTGAAAAATGGTCATAGGTTACGTTATCTTTGTGGTGATTATGTCATGGTTTTTCGTAACTGAGTCCGCGTGTTCGTATGCTGCAGGGGTTGTGATGTTAAAAGCTCATGAAGAAGAGGAAAAGAATTGAAGGAGAATTAGCTCTTGAAGATTCAATCACATGAATACTGTATGATAGGCTTTAGGAAGTCAATTGAATTAGTCGGAGAGTCAACAAGTCGACGGTCAACCGTGGCTTTTCTTTTGTAATTTTCTTTTTGTTGTAATAATTGAAACTTGTAACAACTTGTATTCTACGTGGCTTGAACTTTATAATTGTGACGAACTTATGACAGTGACTTATGTTCCAAACAGTGTGAAATGAATGGTTTCCTTCTTTTCCTTTTGTAGTTGTGTACTGTGACTTGGTAGTGTATATTTCCATGGATAGAATGAACAAAAGCTTGATCATGAAAGTGGACTTTTGTGAGGAATTTAGTAATGCATATGTACATTCAATGGACAAAACCAACTTTATTATATTTCTCTTCTTTTTGTTTGTAGTGGTCTTGATAAACAATGGTATTATATGAGTGGATGAACTTGGACTATCCCTCTTAATGAACAACTCTTTCAAATCTGGGTGCTTTAAACAACATCAATTCATTGACTAATTTGAATCGTTTGAATCCCTGGTATCAGGCAGTCCCTTGAATGAGTGTTTCAAAATAAGGGTTTCAACTCAACCTTTACTTTTAAAACCTCAACTTCCATCTTAGATCCAAATCAACTTATATTGTAGGCAACGAGTAAAAATGATGAAAACAAAACTTCCTTAATCATAATGAACTCACCAGTTCATCTCTCATGCCATGGCTCACATTGGTATTCAGTCCACCATAACAATAATGCATTGAAGAATCTTCGAGGAAGAAAGTATTGAAGCACCTAAGAACACCTCGACATAAAATCCAACGAATCTCTGATGAATTGACGATTGTAGACACTGTGTATAAGAACCATAGTCCTTTTGCCTCTGATAAGTCTTTATAGAGGAAAACTTTGTAGCTTTAGGCGAAAGAAGTTCACCATGAACGACCATACAAAAACCCTAGCTTCCAAGATCTTTAATCCAATGCAAAGTTATTTGATTAATGAATGTATGAATTATGTTATTGACCTAATGGGAGGTATGTACATGAGACTATGAAATGCATAAGCCTAAGCCAGATAAATTAAGGGGTGGGACAAATTTGGGGTATGACAGACGTATTATTTATGTTTCTATTATTTTCTCTTTGTCCATTTGGACGTATTATTTATGTTTATGTCATTTTTTCTTTGTCCATTTGGACATATTATTTATGTTTCCGCTATTTTTCTTTGTCCATTTAGACATATTATTTATGTTTCCGCTATTTTTTCTTTGTCCATTTGGACATATTATTTATGTTTCCGCTATTTTTCTTTGTCCATTTGGACATATTATTTATGTTTCCGCTATTTTCTCTTTGTCCATTTGGACATATTATTTATGCTTCCGCTATTTTTTCTTTGTCCATTTGGACGCATTGTTTATGTTTCCGTCATCTTCCTTTTGTCCACTTGGACCATATTTTTACCTTTGAGCTAAAACATTAATAATCAAGATAAAACTTAAAAAAAAAGCACTTTGCACACTTGCACCTCTATGGTTTTCCTTCTTATTACTTTTTTTTTAATCATACCATCATAGAAAAGTATTAAATGCATAGGAAAGATCTTATAAATTTGAGAGTAGGTAACTCCTAATTGCTTGCTCAAACACCTTTCATTTACAAACAACGTGTTTTCAAAACTTCTCATCTATTTCCAAAAACTTTCATCTGGTATTTGAAGGGCATTATTCCCGGTGAAACTCTTCAGAGACCTATGTGACCTATTGTCCATCTTCACTTCTTCTATTTTCAAATCAATAAAGCATTTAAACAAAAGTGAGCTAAGCAATTAAGAGCCCATGGATAACCATGGATACAAAGGGTGCTTAAAACCTTCCCTTTGTATAACCAACACCCCGAACCCAAAATCTGTCAAAAGGCCTTTCCTGTTCTTTTATGCCTTTCCTATTTGGATAAAATAAAAGTCGGTGGCGACTCTTGCAAAAAAAAATATATCAAAAACAAAAAAGAGCAAGGAGTCAGTTCGCTAAAAAACCGAGTTACAGGGATCAAGCCTGAATGACGCGTTTCTCATTCTCTTTTAATCTGATTAATCACAAACGTGGAATCTCCATAAACATCAAGAATCTTAATTCTAAGATCAATGGTCTCTTCAAGTCCCATGATGCAAGCTTCATATTCAGCAATATTATTTATACAATCAAAACATATCCTTGTAGTGAAAAGAATATGTGAACCTTGCGGAGTAATAATAACTGCACCAACTCCGTGACCATGAGCATTAGAGGCCCCATAAAAACTAAACCCCATCGTGATCCAGGTTCTGGTCCTTCTTCTAGCAATGGTTCATCAAAATCTCGAGCTCTCAAATACATCACATCCTCATTTAGGAAATCCATTCTGGTGGACTGATAATCCTCAATCGGTTGGTGAGCAAGGTATTCTGTCAACACACTACCTTTCATAGCTTTTTGAGTGTGGTATTCAATATCATATTCAGATAACAACATTTGCCAGCAAGCAATCCTTCAAGTTAACGCAGGCTTTTCAAATATGTACTTGATTGGGTCCATTTTGGAAATCAACAAGGTGGTGTAAACCAACATATACTATCTCAGTCGGCGAGAAGCCCACACCAAAGTGCAACAAGTTTTCTCAAGTAGCGAGTATCTTGTTTTGCACTCGGTAAACTTTTTGCTAAGGTAGTATATTTCGTACTCTTTTCGACCAGACTCTTCATGTTGACCCAGCACACATCCCATTGAATTCTCAAGCACTGCGAGGTACATAATCAAAGGTCTTCCTTCGGCTGGAGGGAGAAAGATAGGAGGTTCAATTAGATATTCCTTGATATTGTCAAAAGCTTTTTGGCAATCCTCAATCCACACACATCCCTGATTTTTCTTTAACAACTTAAATTTTGGCTCACAAGTAGTAGTCATATTGGAGATGAACCTGGAGATATAATTCAAACGCCTGAGGAAACCTCTCACTTGTTTCTTAGTTCTTGGTGCTGACATCTCTTGAATAGCTTTGGCTTTATCGGGATCTACTTTGATTCCTTTCTGACTAACAATGAAACCTAATAACTTTCCAGAACGGACACCAAAAGTACACTTGTTTGGATTCAAGCGGAGACGATACTTCCTCAAACGCTGGCAAAACATCAATAGATCCTCCATGTGCCCCTCCTCTGATTGAGATTTGGCAATTTCGTTTCAGATCATATTAAAAATTTATCAAAATATTATTATATTAAAATTATTGTTATTTAATTATAATACTAATTATTTACAAAGCTTATAAAATAGAATGATTTTCTATTTCATTGAAATTTTATTTGTTGAAATAGTGAGAAATTGTTGTTGTATCTGTGAAACAGACATTTTTGTTGAAATTTATTACTCTCACCTCTCATTATAAAATGCTCTCACTTGATATGCTCCTTATATATATATACATATATATATATATATATATATATATAGAGAGAGAGAGAGAGAGAGAGAGAGAGAAAGAGAGAGAGAGAGAGAGAGAGAGAGAGAGACAGAGAGAGAGGATCATTTGACACCGGTGTCAAATATTAATTTTAGACACGAAATTCTATCCGTTTATTGTTATTAATCCAATGACTAAGATAAATTTCCTTAAAAAAACTCTTTTTTAGTGAATATATCTTAACCTTTGTCAAATGATCCCCTGCCATATATATATATATATATATATATATATATATATATATATATATATATATATATATATATATATATATGACTCAATTAGAACATATTTAAAATTAACAACGGTTAAAAACTGTTGCCATAGCCACTGACAAATCAATCCTTAAAATACACCAACCAGAACAGTTTTAAGTTTAGAACAATGATTAGCCATTGTTGTTGGGAAATTTGAAAACCGATCTCTAAAAAATCTAAAAGAACGGTTATTAATTAGGTGTTGCAATTTGGTAAAAAAATCGTTGCAACAGGCTA
This sequence comes from Vicia villosa, assembly GCF_029867415.1. Classification (NCBI taxonomy): domain Eukaryota; kingdom Viridiplantae; phylum Streptophyta; class Magnoliopsida; order Fabales; family Fabaceae; genus Vicia; species Vicia villosa. The sequence goes on from NW_026704946.1 coordinate 108,346, forward strand.
AGGCAACGCCTGGGTTGGGCGCAACATGAAAACCGTTCTCATAGGTTATTGCAACGTTTTCTTTACATTTTGTAACGATTTTCTTTTGTTCCTGTAAGACAAAAATGTTGTAGTGCAAACGATATAACACAAAAGATGTCATCCAAACCTTTGAAAATAACTTAAATAAAATGGCATCTAAGTCAAGAATCCATTATAACTCACCTTAGAAACACAATGCCATAAAAGGGCTACGAAAGCGCTTTTTTTTAGCCTTTTATAGAGCTTAAAAGTGCTGCCATAGGCAGCGCTGCTGTAGGTAAAGATAGCGTTTTTTTTACGCCAAAAGCGCTGCCTTAAGTGGGTCTTTAGCAGCGCTTTCCCTTGAAAAGCGCTTTCATAGGTGGGTCTTTAGCAGCGCTTTGCCTTGAAAAGCGCTTTCGTAGGTGGCCTTTAGCAGCGCTTTTTTCCAGCTTTTATGCTTTCTTTTATCATCTTAGGCAGCGCTTTTTTATTAAAAGCGTTATCGTAGGTAAACGCAGTATTTCAAAGTGTAAATTAATGAATACTATTTAGCTTTCTAAATCAAGACTGTAACTGTTCTATTTTTTACTCCATTCTCCAGGATGAATCTTAGAACTTCTAGCCTTTAAATATAATATTAATGCTCAACATTTTCAAATGAAAAGTTATAAAAATTTATAATTACAAAACTTATTTATTTCCTACCACAAATGAATAAAAAGACAAATTATGCATAAATATACAACACTTTTCAGACCATGTAGTTCATCATCAAATATCACAGTTTCAACATCCAATGCATTAATTGCACGCTTAATTTCAGAAACTTTGCTGGAGCCAATGTAAGTTGTAGGGTTTGGAGAAGCAAGTCTGTACCATTTAGATTAAGTCTGAAACTTAGTCAAATGAAAAAATGTTGTCCTAAATCTCAAGAGAAGAAGAAAAAAGGGAACTGGGACATATATATCCAGCAATGCAAATGTCTCAAAGAAAAGAAAGATATGATTCCTAGTTCTAGCCTGGAAACAATATTGTGTAATGCAAAGCAACGGCAGCTTTAATGAAAACTTCAATTTGTTATCATCACCAACATGTCGGAGGGAAAATGTGGCATATTAACTGGCAACTATGGTCCATCATTAGGACACAGTTAGATTCTCAGATTCTTCCAAACTCACAAAAATAAAATAAAAATATAGTGGGAAAGAAGGAAAATTACATACAATTATAATTTTATTATAATAATCGCCAGTCACCGGTTATAACGGAAGCTTTATCTAGGTTGTTAATCTTTTTTTGCTTTTTACCGAACTTCATCTCTTACTATTGAAATATAGTTTTTCCATGTCCTCTTGCAATCACCACATAACCATAAAGAAAAGTCTTCACTTTTTCTATGACTTGTCTCTTTGATGTTACAGCTTTTGACCCTTTTAGACTTTATCTTCTCAAAATTATTTGTAGAAGTCTTTAAGTACAAAGCTGCATATTATGCCTAAATGAGCAGTGAAGAAAACAAGATCACAACCATAATTATCTTTTCAATATAAGCTTGAAATCTTGTTATTCTAAACTTAAATAATTTGATAAGATATACTTGTTTCAAAAAGGACAACTAATAAACAAAGTAATCTAAACTTAAATAATTTGACAAGATATATTTGTTTCAAAAAAGGTTCCTGCCACTTTAACAATAATTTAAGATAAGACTAGTAATAAATAAATCAATACTAAACAATCCGTACCAAAAAATCAAGACTAAACAATAAAAGGTAAAGAGACAACATAATCACTATGAGACCAACCGAATATTAGAAGATGATCGTGTTATAAAATATAGAGCCAACAACCAGGGACACAATTAATTGCATTTTAAGATCAATAACCTGAAAATTTCAAATTCGATGAAACAATGCTACTTAATCTATAGCATAAGAATATATATTACAGGCACATAAACGTACAATGAAAGTGAACACATCATATAACAAGAATGAGTTTATATATATTTTTGGTTCTTAATTTAATATTTTCACTTTTAACTAAAATACTTATAGGTCTTCCTATCCTACAACTCTTCTAGCAAAAATCAATATTGCTACGAAGTTTTCTATCAACCTTAATGGTAAAGAAAAAATGTGTAAGAGTTCAATCATGTTTTAAGAGCTGTTTTGAATCACCTGTGAAACTCATAAACTTATGATACTTTTACAACTTGTTTTCACTTTATTTAAATAAAATATAATTTTTTTTTACTATCTTAGTGTTTAATTAAGTTATTTATCTAATAGAGCTTAGTATATGAAGCAATCATTTGAGTTGTATTCTTCACTATTGTTCAAAGATGTTATACAACTACACACTGTATTTGCAAACAAATCACATGTATTTTAATATTTACAAGACTTTACAATAATCATACAATTCACAAACATTTAAAAAATTAAACTTGCAAGTTGCAACCTATTATTAATCTTCCCAAGGAAAATCAAGTAAAAAAATTTCTAGCATTTTTTCCTAAGTTGATCAATCAAATCCGTTCAGAGTCATTACCTTTGAAAAAGGATCATTCACCTAAGCTTTTACAACATCAGATACCTCCACAAACTTGTTCAGCTTTGTTTCCAAATTATAGTACCTTTTCTCATCCATTTCTTTTACCTTAATATATTGAGACACATATAAATACCAGCCACTTTCAATGTTTCAAACAAAGTTCTCCACCACCATCGACGTTGCAACCTACAAATTAGTAACTTAGTTGTTCCCATAAGCAAGTGAAAGAAGCATAGTTCTAAGAAAAAATACAATTGAAATCATGGACTGATTACCTTCATTGGTTCCATCCTTCTTCTTCTTCTTCTTTGATTCTTGCGATTTCTCAGTAGTTTGATACTCTTCAAAATAAAAGTAACCATATTAATTCATGAGACTAGATGAAGAAAATAAAGAGTTGGGGAGTTTTGGGAGTTCAGAGAGAAAAGCGATGAATATAATCGAAGTATAGAGAGAAAAACGAGAAGGGAAAAGGGTTTGATGTTTGCGTATATCTAAGAGGGAGAACAAGGGTTTTACAAAGCAGGGCGAAATATTGGTTTAAGAATCCTCTTCTTAGTAGCTTTCCTCTTCTTATCTTTCCTCGACACCTCACCTTCTACTTTCCGTGTCACTAGCGTTGTTCGCCCCATTAGCGCAAACTTTATCAACAAAATAAAGTGAGGAAACCTTGCATAGCACAAATCAACAAAATAAACATTACATGCACAATGGTAATTTGAGCTTGAAATATTGCGTACCCATAAAACTAATTTTAGGGTTTCAAATGGAAATTTGGGAGAAATCAAATTAGAGATGAAGTGAGGAAACCTGACTAAAAAGGAGGAAGTTGAACGACAAATAACAACACAATTTGGCTTGTAGCTCAGAAAGTGAGAACTTTCTCTTTTTTGACATATGTTTCTTCGACGAGTTTTCACCACCCACTGCAAGGAAGAGAAAACAAGACCTGCGAATGGAAAATTAATGATGAGGATATATGAAATGGCATGGTGAACCAGCTGACGGCGAGATGGAAATGAGGGTTTTCCAAGTTGAGAGCTAGAGAGATAAACATGAGTGACCAGGTGAAAGAAAAAAAAAGAGTTACTTTAATATGATTTTAAATTTTAAATTAAATTATTAAAAACAAAGATGGAATGTATCATTTTTTTCTTTAAAATGAGCTACGCCAGCGCTTTTCAAAAGCGCTTTCGTAGGTGCCCTATACTAACGTTTTTTCTCTAAAAGCGCTTTCGTACCTTACACCAATACCAGCGCTTTTAAAAGCGCTTTCATATCTTACCTATAGCATTACTTTCTTAAGATCCCCTATACCAGCGCTGTTTTTCCTTGTTTTTTAGTTTTGTTTTTTAGCGAAACCTATAGCAGCGCTTTTTCCTAAAAGCGCTTTCGTAGCTGTGCTGCTAAAAGCGAAATTTGACGTAGTGAAATTCACAAATTCATACCAGCAAAGACCATGATGTAGACAAGTCAACAACCACACACAAAGTAGGGTTCAATATATCACTTTTAAAATAAACTAGTAAGAAAAAATCACCATGCATCTAGGAACATTGATTGAGTCACAATATAATATTATATATAATATAATATACATTTGAATAAACATTCAAGTATTTGTTCATGAAATTGCATTCATTCTAAAAATGATAAATGCAAATTAGAAAATGAAGAAGGATGATTCAATAAGTACAGGCTTTGTGTTTAAAAAAGAAAAGACTTGTGTTTAAAAAATAACTTGGCCCAAATAATAATCTTGTTGTACCAACTTTGACCATATCGTCATCTAGTTGTTATATGAAAATTATTTTTAATAAAATTGTACTAATTTAAAGTATGTTTCAATATTAATTTAATAAAACTATTTTTAATCAATATGAAACAAAGCTTAAATGAAAGAATAAAAGTGTGTTTCACCACGTGCATACTAAAATTCACTTATTCTTCAATTGGATTGAAACTAATCAAAGAATAGTCAACAATGTTGAAAGAAGCTTCTAATAATTTTTGAGTAATTGCATGAAATAAATAATAGCGGGAGATTTTGTACATGAGAGGAATACAATTTGATTTCTTCAAGTAGTTTTTAAAATTTAGCATACCAATATCTCGTTTTCCCACAATAATGGAATATAAAAGTTTAGAATTTTTCATTTTTTTTTGACTAGGACACTTTTTCATCCTTAACAATATTTTAAAATTCTTTCACAATGAATCCACACATGAAAGTTGACATTTATGTTCTTACTTTCTCTTTCAGATTGTTGGACTTTTCTTTATGATTTTTGTTATAAATAAACACAAATCAAATTCAACAATCAAAAAACATACCAAGTAACTAAGATGGAGCAAGTTAACAACAAACAAGTGATTCTGAATGATAATGTTACTGGTTTTCCTAAAGTATCAGACATGATCATCGTTGACAGTACTATAACTCTTAAGATTCCAGAAGGTTTCAATGGTCTTGTTCTGTTAAAAAATATCTACTTGTCTTGTGATCCTTACATTCGGGGACTCATGAACAAATCACAAGGAACTGCCAATCCTCTTGCCTACAAGGCTACACCCCTCATTTTGTAAGTCAATATGCTTTTCTGGGCAAAACCATTTTTTGAATATGAAAAATTAAGCCATAGAGTAGGTTTTTTTATGTGTAATTGCAGCCCAAATACTTTTCAAAATTGAGCACACCGATGTTCCACTTTCTTACTATACTGGATTCTCCGTATGTATTCAAGGATTACACTAAAAAGACAAGCAAACCCCTTGATAACCTTTTAAAGTAGTTTTATAACAAAGAAGTGGAACATAAATCTGTACATAACAAAGCACCTCCTTGATAGAAAGAAATCATAATTTTGAACAAATTATATATGACAATAAAGTTACCATAATATCTTGACAAGTGAAATTCGTCTAATAAGTTTCACACAATTTTCAAAACATACAACACACCTAATTTTGATAAATCGAACGATGAAAAGATGTATGAGGAGGGGAAATCTTCGATTGTAGAGGCGGAGGAGATTCCGGTGTAAGGAGAGAAACAATACGAAGATTGAAATGGCGATGCTTTTAGGTTGATGATCAACGGTGAAGATCGCGAGGAGGAAACGTCGAGAGAGGAAGTGAGGTAATGTAGAGAGGGAAGCAAGCTTGAGCAGAGAGAAAGAAATGCGAGAAACCCTAACCCTTCGTTTTGTGTTTTAACTTTTTCATTAGTTTTCATTAGTTTTACTCTTGTAATATTTCCTTTAGCAACGCTTTTTAGGAAGGCCTATGGTAGCGTTTTTATGAAGTGGTTTCTAAATAATGTCCTTTAGTAGAGCTTTTCAGAAGCGCATTCCAAAATGTGACATCTAGCTGCGCTTCTCAGAAGCGCATTCCAAAGTGTGGCATCTTGTATTCATGTGCATTAAGCATCAATTCGGAAGGAGTTTTTACAGGTAAGTCTTGCTACGATAGGTTCAAAGCTAAGTTTTCCGGACCACCCCTCAATCCAATTATTGTTAAAGAATCTTCTCATCTTTGGAAGGTAAAAGCTCTGTCTAAAACTCTTTTTTCAGTTGGAGGATTATTCACAATATATTATATACAAAGGACCAATTGCATAAGAGGGGCATTTGGCATAGCAGTGATTTACTTTGTGTGTGTTGATTGATGGAGGAGGAACGTTTATCGCATCTTTTAGGGGGTTGTGTGTTGTGGTGGATATTTGGTAGAAGGTTTTTGAGTGGATTGGTCCCATTGAGGACATATCCTTGGAGGAGTTTGAGGGGTTCCCTTTTGTCTTTGTGAAGGTGGAGAATTTAGCCAAAAGTTCAATTGTCGCGGTCATTTGATTAGCATCGGTATGGTGTATTTGGATTAGGCGTAATGCGATCATTTTTAAGAATGAGTTGTTTAGCTCTACCGAATGTATGTCGGAAATTATTTTTAATTCATGGAAGTGGCTATATTCTAACTATAAACTAGTGGATAATTGTAACTTTCATGTCTGAAATATCTTACCTCTCATTTGCTTTGAGTAGTAGAAGTTTTCATTTTATACTGAAAGGGAATCTATCACACAAAATAATTTAGGAGAAGACCAACATTTTAGAAGGAGCTCAATGTCCCAAATAAGGGGAAGAAGTTCTCAAGCAAAGAGTGACAAAAAAATAGAAAATTGAACATCTAATTCACACATGAGTGGTTAACAATTCACAATTATGAATAAATATTTGTTCCCGATGAAAAAAAATTGACTTTTACACAAATTTCCACATTTTAACATTCTCTCTAATTTGATTAATGATGTGTATATAATTAGTTAATACAATTTAGTTTGATTGATATGTGTCAGAGGTTGTAAAATGATAGTTATTTAAGATAGTTCATAGTTTAGTTATTGAGTGATCTAACATCAAAATATAAAGTCTTATGTGAAAATTAAATTTGGTTATCGTGTGCTAAAGGTTCGTTAATACGGTGCAAAATTTGGTTAATGACTTCTCATACATAAAATATAATCTTAAAATGTAAAATAAAAAAATTGGTTAATAAAATGTAAAAGTTTGATTAATACTATTTATAATTTATTGTTTAAAAGTAGTTAATACTGTGTATATTATTGATTAATGAAATAATAAAAAAAATTAATAAAATATATAAAATTAGTGATTAATAAGATATATTTTGTGGTTAGTAAAATGGTAAAATTGATTATGAGATAATCTTATATTTCTGCAAAAAATTATTTTTAAGATGATTTTATAAAAAACTATTTAATTTAAAAAAATTTGAAAAATAAAAACACAGTTAATCATATAAATATTATATAAGTAGTTGTTATTTTTCCAGCATAGTATACTTGGTTCACAATAGTATTTTATTTTATAATGTCGTTAGATTCAATTAACGGTTAGATTGTTTTGAAATAAAATTGATTTTTTTGACATATTTACACAATATCAATACCCTTTCTTTTTTTTTTCTTCCATATTCATCTTCTCGGATTAAAAAAAGATTGTTTAAAATAAAAAAGAAACTGTCATAATAGATTTATCTTTCAGTATGGAGAGAGGTTGCATATGTCTCCTCTTGATGAAGAAAGGTTTTGAGATCTCTGTCATTAAAAGTGACCAATTCTAAGTTCTTAACACAAAACCACAATGATAATTGAATTTATTTTGGTCAAAATAACCTAGTCAAATGTATGCTATGGAAGCCAAATCGTCATTCTCCTCTAAGAAACAAAATCTTTTAATAAAACAAACCATGGAGTTTGCTGTTTTTAAAACAGAAATGAAGTAAATAATAATTTGATATCTCTGTAATAAGCTTGTCGGCAATGGGGAAAATTTGATTGGTATATGGATGTTTAATATTTTGTATCTAAATCAGTGAAGGTGTGTATGTATATGTATAAATTGAGGATCCAAAGAATTCGTCGTAATTTTTTTAATTTACAGTCAAATAATATTTACAGTCAATAAATCAGTGAAGGTTAGATTTTTTCTGAATGGAAGAAGATTCATATAAAGAAGAGGCAGAGGCAAGATTCTATGTAACATGTGTAATTTTTTTTAATTTTGTTTTCAAATAAATCTTACCATTGATTAAATTTAACGGTACTATTTTAATGTTTTACCGGTAAGAGACTTAATTAAGCCCTCACGTTAGACCTCACCCTGTTAATCATATAAATATTCTATAAGTAGTTTTTTTTTTCAGCATAGTATACTTGATTCACAATAATATTTTATTTTATAATTTTTATTTTTATTGTAACAATGTTTGCATGCATTTTGTTACAACCTGAGCTTCCTTCAGCAGCAAGCAACAATGAAGACACAAATGGAGAGAGTGTAACTACCTAACTGATTGATTAGTTATACAGCTGGAAGTTAGTTAGTAGTTTAAGATTGTATATAGGCAGTGTATGATAAGCTAAACATGCATCACTTAGTTGTGTATATAAACAACTTGTAATCTTCTCTATCTTCTTAATGAAGCAAGTTCCATTTCTTTCAATTCATAATATGGTATCAGTTGAACATATCCTTGCTTCATTCATCTTCTTCGTTTGCCTCATTCATCAAGATCTTTCTTCTTGATTTTTCTTAAACTTTCTGTTCTTCTTTTCTTCTTCGTTCTGATTCTTTCTTTTGGATTCTTCTTTCTCATCGATCCAGTGTTCTTGATTTCTCATCATGCCTCCGCGTGTTGCACCACCTGATATTGACTCACCCTACTATATCCATCCAAGTGAAGGACCAAACTCTGTTTGCATCTCACCAAAACTCAATTGTTCCAATTATCTTGCATGGAGTAAGTCTATGCAACGAGCGTTGGGAGCGAAGAACAAGTTTCAATTCATCAATGGTGATCTTGATATTCCTTCACATCAAGATCTCAATCGTAATCAATGGGAAAGGTGCAATCATTTGATTCATTCTTGGTTATTGAATTCTGTTTCTGAACAAATTGCTTCAACTATCGTATTTCATGCTAATGCAATTGACGTTTGGATTGATTTACGTGAGCGTTTTTCAAAAGCTGATCGTATTCGCATTTTTAATCTTCGTTCTTCGATCAACAACTTGAAGCAAGCGTCACGATCTGTTATGGATTACTTCATTGAGTTAAGAGGACTATGGGAAGAGCTCAATGAACACCGTCCACTTTCATCATGCTCGTGTGTTCAACAATGCCGCTGCCTTGCTATGCAGAATGTTCGTGCTTATCGTGCTGAAGATCAGGTTATGCAATTCTTAACTGGTCTTAATGAACGTTTTTCAGTGGTTAGAACTGAAGTTTTGCTCATGGAACCTTTGCCACCAATTAACAAGGTATATTCCTTAGTAGTGCAAGAAGAGAGTAATCATAATTCTGCTAGTGTTACTGAAGATGAGTCTGCACTCATGGTGAATGCTGCTCAACGTTTTGAGTCCAAAGGCAAATCTCCTCATTATAAGCATCCTCCTCGCCAATGCACCTTTTGTCATAGAACTGGCCACACTGTGGATTTCTGTTATCAAAAGCATGGTCACCCTAATTTCAACAAAAACAAATCACAAGCTGATGCTTCCACAACTCATACATCTGATGTTGATCATACACCTGAGAATTCTACAACAATTTCATCTGCTGCTAGTGTTACCAACATTTCTCAAGCTCAATATGATCAGTTGATTGGATTACTTCAACAAGTTAACTTGATCCCATCCACCACTCCTAGCACTACTGCATCTATCTCTACTTTGATGACTACTTCTACTCCTAATGAGGATCTCTCAGGAATTGTATGTAACAGTTTTAGTTCATCTGCTCGAGCCAATTATTGGATACTTGATTCTGGTGCAAATGACCATGTGTGCTAATCTCTTTCTCTTTTTACCTCTATTCATGCCATTAATCCTATTTACATTACTCTTCCAAATGGCAATTCTATTTGTGTGAATAAAGCTGGCTGTGTACAATTCTATTCTGATCTTTATTTGGAAGATGTTTTGTATTCTAATGATTTTCAACTCAATCTCATTTCCATTTCCAAATTGTGTCAGTCATTGAAATGCCATGCTAAATTCTCTTCTCACACTTGTTTTCTCCAGGATATGAACAACCTGAAGATGATTGGTTTGGGTAGACAGATTGGAGGCCTATATAGACTGCAAGTAAATGCCTCTCCTCCTAAGGGTGCTCTCACCAATACCAACATGTCTCACATTCATTCCACCAGTGTCAACACAATTCTTCCTAGCAATGCTCTATGGCATTTTCGATTAGGTCATGTTTCTAATAAAAATCTCAACCACATGTCTTCACTCTATCCCAATATCTCATTTGACTCTAAGGCTACATGTGACATTTGTCATTTAGCTAGGCATAAGAAACTTCCCTTTCCTCATAGTTCCAATATTGCAAACTCTAAATTTGAAATGCTCCATTTAGATATATGGGGTCCTTTGTCTGTACCATCTATTCATAATGACAAGTATTTTCTTACTATTCTAGATGACTTTACTCGTTTTGTATGGATTGTGCTCCTTAAATCCAAATCTGAGGTAGCTCCTAAAATTCAGCAATTCATTAAAATAATTCAGAATCAACATAACATCACTCCTAAGATCTTAAGAACAGATAACGGCCCTGAATTCATGCTCACTTCCTTCTATGCTACTCATGGTATTAACCATCAAAAATCATGTGTTGAAACCCCCCAACAAAATGGGAGGGTAGAACGAAAACACCAACATCTTCTCAATGTTGGTAGAGCTTTATTGTATTAATCCAAACTACCTAAACCTTACTGGTCTTATGCCTTAATCGATGCTACTTACATCATTAATAGAGTACCTTCCACCATTCTGAACAATAAATCACCATACCAAATTTTCCATGACAAACTTCCTGAAATTTCTTCTTTCAAAGTCTTTGGTTTCTCTTTGTTATGCCTCAAGCCTTAATGTACACAGAACCAAATTGGACCCTAAAGCAAGAAAATCCATTTTCCTAGGTTATCCTCCTCACATGAAAGGTTACATTCTCTTGGATTTAAACAACACAGAAGTCTTCACATCAAGGAATGTTTCCTTCCATGAACACATACTTCCCTACACTCACTCTGCTTGTCAATCTTGGTCTTACTATCCTAGTTCTTCTTCAGACCAATCCAGAGTCCAATTGTCCACTCCATCCTCCATTCAGTCTCTTCACCCTTCCACATTTGACATAGCTACTAATTCTCATCCTCATACTCCTCTTCATTCTTCAAATAATTCTCCACCCTCTAACAGTTCAAATTCAGATCCTTTACCCTTACCTACTCGTGCATCCTCTAGAGTGTCTCACAAGCCATCTTACTTGCAGCACTATGTATGCTCTCAGTCTGCCAGCTCAGATCCATCTTCTAAAGGTATGCCATATCCCATCTCAGATTCCTTATCTTATTCCAGTTTATCCATACCTCATTGTCAATATTCTCTCTCTATTTCATCTGTTACTGAGCCTAAAAACTACAATGAGGCCTGCAAATATGATTGTTGGAATCAAGCTATGCAATTGGAATTATCTGCTCTTGAGAAAACAGGTACATGGATCATTGTGGACCTGCCTCCAAATATCAAGCCAATTGGCTGCAGATGGGTGTATAAAATCAAGCACCATGCTGATGGCACTATTGAGAGATTCAAAGCTAGGTTAGTTGCTAAGGGTTATAACCAAATTGAAGGCCTAGACTACTTTGAAACTTATTCTCCTGTTGCCAAAATGACCACAGTCAGGACTTTTATTGCTCTTGCTTCTATCCACAATTGGCATCTCCACCAATTAGATGTGAACAATGCCTTTCTCCATGGGAAACTTCAAGAGGATGTATACATGACTCTTCCCCCAGGTGTTACAGCTACCAAGCCTAACCAAGTTTGCAAACTTGTTAAGTCCTTATATGGTCTTAAACAGGCTAGTAGAAAATGGCATGAGAGGTTAACTGATTTTCTTAAACATCACCACTACAAACAAGCTGCTGCAGATGTTTCCTTGTTTATCAAGCAAACACATCATGCATTTACCATTATGTTAGTCTAAGTAGATGATGTTATATTGGCTGGTGATTCTTTGCAGGAAATGCAACTCATCAAACAATAGTTACATCATGAATTTCAAATAAAGGATCTTGGTCAATTAAAATATTTCCTTGGAATTGAGGTGGCTCACTCCAAACAAGGAATTTCCTTATGCCAAAGGAAGTATTGCCTTGATCTTCTCCAAGATTCTGCACTCTTATCTGCCAAACCTGTCTCTACTCCATCTGATCCATCCTCTAAGATTCATCAAGATGCTAGCAGTCCATACCATGACATTCCTGCTTATCGAAGGCTAGTGGGGAGGCTCCTATATCTTAATGCCACCAGACCTGATATTACTTTTTGCACTCAACAACTAAGCCAGTTCTTGTCATCTCCATCCACTAATCATTTCAATGCAGCTACAAGGGTCCTCAGATATTTGAAGTCATGTCCTGGGAGGGGTATCTTCCTACCAAGAAACTCACAATTGACCCTGTTGGGATATTCAGATGCAGACTGGGCTGGATGCTCAGATACTCGAAGATCAATCTCTGGCCAATGTTTCTTTCTTGGAAGATCTCTTATTTCATGGAGAACCAAGAAGCAATTGACTGTTTCAAGATCCTCAAGTGAAGCTGAGTATCGAGCTCTTGCAGCTGCTACTTGTGAGTTACAATGGATAGTGTACTTGCTCAAAGATCTACATGTTGAGTGTACAAAGCTGCCAGTACTATATTGTGATAATCAGAGTGCATTACACATTGCTGCTAATCCTGTATTCCATGAAAGAACCAAGCATCTAGAAATAGATTGTCATATAGTGAGAGAGAAGATGCTTAATGGTTTGATGAAATTGCTGCCTTGTACTTCAAAGGATCAACTTGCAGATTTCTTTACTAAACCATTGCTGCCTTAACCATTCAATCGTTTGTTAGCCAAGTTAATGATGCTTGACATTTATCAGCCCTTAACTTGTGGGAGGGTGTTACAACCTGAGCTTCCTTCAGCAGCAAGCAACAATGAAGACACAAATGGAGAGAGTGTAACTAAGTGATTGATTAGTTATACAGCTGGAAGTTAGTTAGTAGTTTAAGATTGTATATAGGCAGTGCATGATAAGCTAAACATGCATCACTTAGTTGTGTATATAAACAACTTGTAATCTTCTCTATCTTCTTAATGAAGCAAGTTCCATTTCTTTCAATTCATAATACATTTCACGAGGAGCCAATCATTAATCTTTCTTACATCATATAACAGCTACCTTGTACTAGAACGTACAAATATCATAAGAGAATGCACTCTTGTGTTTGCTGGTGCATGTGCATGAGGACACATCTTAAAGAAGAAGCTACGTGTGAGCTTATAATCCTCATAAAAAATGTAATGAGCTACGTTTCAATTTCATAATACTACTTCTTTTATATTTATACATCCTAACATCATTTTATTTTATTTTTCAGATTCTTCAACTTTACTTTTTGTATGTCAAAAATTTTTTTCCTTCTCATTTTACTTATTTTTTATGTAGTATAATTGGTAAATTTATTAATTAATACTTAATTCTCTAAATATTTTTATTATTTATTTTTATTCATGTTATTCATATTATTCAAATAATGCTACACTAATTTTTGTATACCCGTCCGGACACACGGGTGGGTATGTTGCTAGTAATTCTCATAAAAAATTAATGTTGTATTGGTGGTTGCATGGATGGGAGTGGGTAAATTTGATTGTTGGTAATTTTGGTAATTTTTTCTAAATCACACTCTAAATTAACTATTCTCTTTCTAAGTAAATAACTTTTTTAATTATTTATTAACCTCTTTAATAAATACATCAAAGTTACACATTCATGACAATAGTAAAGTCACACACAATCCGAAAGATGCATGAGAAGATATAAATCAAAGTTTTAAATAACACTCACAGATATGTTGCGATGATGTAAAAACTTTCTCAATTTTATTCAATACAAGTCGTCCTATACTCATTATGACCATTGTGATGTAAATTAATCATAATTTTTTCTTTAATATAAAAACGGTGAAGAACAACATCAGTATCTATATCTAATAATATTGTTTTGTTAAAATCATTTTTACGATTACACTCGATTTTTAAAACCATAATAGAAATTAAGGATATGAAAATATTCTGCTATTCTTAACCACAGTTTGACCTCTGTCAATTTTAATTTCTTTAAATTTTTTTATCTTTTATTTACAGTACAAAAATAAATGAACTAAATAATTGCAGATGTTGACTAAATTCTATTAACTTAACCGCAGTAAACTATGTCAAATTAAAAAATTAACCACATTTGTTAAACTGTGGCAAACTGACATGGCTAAAGAGCAAATTTTTGGTAGTGATATATGAGATTTCTTTGTAAAAGTTTAGGCGAACGAATTGGAGCATCAATTGAGGGACTTTTAAAAATGTTTTATAGGTCCCCCGGCCAACTCAAGAAACAAAGCTAACCAAACTTTGAAGGACTTTAAAGATGGATGAACTCTCCAAATTAAAAAAATACTCCACGGTTGACCCATTAATATAGTTTTTTTATTTTCTTTTATTTTAAAAGCAACACTTGATTAAGAATGGAGTATACCCTTACAAGAAACAAAAATCAGCACCACGCAACAGCTAATAGTTAACTACAAAGAAACGAATTTTGTATCCATTCGAACAAATTGCACCTAATTATATCCTTTGAATATAGTTTTTTTGATATGAGGACACAATATTTGATTTCATAAAATTGATTCTATTTAAATATGAAATAAATATAAAGTTTAATTATGTTGGAATGCATTTTAAATATAGAAGTGACTTGAATAATCAGTTTTAAAATCATAATGTTCAATTTCAAACTTACATAAAATAAATTTTAGAGAAAAATTAATTATATTTTGCAAGAACCAAACATAGAAACATGCAAACAAAAACAAAACAAGTGTAAGGAAGGAATTAATACATTGTATTGATTCCATTTATTTTATTATCTTAAGCTTACATAGAGCAAGTCTAGCTAGCTATTGCTAGTTAGATAAATTGAACTCATGCAACAAGAGACTTAATTATTCCAGTTTCAAAGGAAGCAGGAATAAAAATAAATGGAAAAGGGTCTCTTAACTCCCGTTCAGCCAAATACAAACGTTTTCCACCTTCACCAAAATGTTGATACGTCCCAATATCATAACAAGCACCAAATCCATCACGGCAAAATCCAAACTGATAACCATTTTCATGTTTTAAGATACCGAATGTGCCAGAAACTATTGGGAAATCATTATAGTTTCCATAACCACCAATTCCAACACAAGATTTATGAATAATGTTATCAACAAATACTATCCATTTTGATGAATCAGCACAATCAGGCTTCTCACTAACTTCAATCACAAGTGGCGTACTGGTGAAGATTTTTTCAGAACTGTGTTCTAAATTGGTAAATTTCACTGATGTTGCAAAGGCAAATGGGTTGTTACTTTGTAGGATAGTAACTTCACAG
The DNA here is from genome assembly GCF_029867415.1 of Vicia villosa. Classification (NCBI taxonomy): domain Eukaryota; kingdom Viridiplantae; phylum Streptophyta; class Magnoliopsida; order Fabales; family Fabaceae; genus Vicia; species Vicia villosa. The sequence goes on from NW_026704946.1 coordinate 123,982, forward strand.
TCGGAGTTACCGGTTTTTCCTAGTTCTAATCCACGACCAGGGCCGCCACCACCAATGGAAGCAGAGGTAATGTAGTATTTCTTTCCTGCGATAACGGGTGCACCCATTATGTCAAGTACTTGCTCATTACCATTTGGGAAAGCTAGAGAAAGATTGGTGATGAAAACAAACAGGAGGAAGGAAAGGGTGAGAGAGTAAACAAGCTTCATGATTGAGTGATGATTGTTTTGGTTGTGTTTTGTGAGTTACATGTGCCTCTATATATAGCACTATAACACTGTTGATGTCTCGTGAAATTTATTTAATAATCAAAACCTCATCAATTTTATTATTAGAGAGAAAAAGGGATACGCATTAATAGTGTAAAATATTTTTATACTGTCAATCAATCACAACTATTATCCAATTAAAACATAATTTTAATTTTAAAAAACTAATATTATATGATAAGTGTAAAATTTTTAATTGATTATATGTGTAAAATTAGTTTACACTGTTAATACACTACATTTAAACTCTACTTTAAAACAGAAACAGAAACTGCTGTGCCACATATTTCAAATTTTGCCATGTAATAAAAAATTTAAGGTGGTACCTATTATTTTATAGTCTTTCTTTTTTTATTGAGTTTTTTTGGAATTCTCACTCATATAATATATTTTTATTTAATATTTTTCTGTTACAAAATCAATAAATTTAATGAAAAAACAATTATTTTCTACAAATCTACTATGTTTATTTTCAACTTACTTATTTATGTTATTAAAATATTTTTTAGATTGTTGTCGTCACAAAGTCACAATTCTTTTTAAATCTCTACACTCAGGTTAAACGTGGTATGAGTAAGTCATTTTAATTTTGTTTATTTTATTTTATCTATTTGTTCAATTGTATTTTAGATGAATGTTGTATTTTTTTCTTCTTTTTTGAGTAACACGAAGCTGTACAATCATGTTTCCCTTTTTCTTTTAATATTTTTCTATTACAAATTAATAGATTTAACTAAAATTAACACTTTTC
>NW_026704947.1:0-125001 GCF_029867415.1 Vicia villosa
TTTTAACTTTAATTACTTTGTGAATAATTTTATGATAAAACCCTAATTGATTAGGTCTTAATTAAGTAAAATCTTTATTTTTACTTTAATTAAGTTGACTTTTGTCAATTCTTAAAACTGTTTTCAATCTCTGATTAAATAAAATGATTAAGGTTTTCAAACAACAAAACCTTATATCATTCAAAATCATTTTCAAATTGCTCTCATAACCAGTACTGTAAAGTACTGGGCCTCTAATAGAGTGTAAGTCCCAAAAACCTTCTCTTCTTAGCTTGTTTTCAAAACTGTATTTTCAAAATCTTCTTTCTGTTTTCAAAACATTCTTCTGGTATTTGAAGGGCATTATTCCCGGTGAAACTCTTCAGATACCTATGTGACCTTTGTCCATCTTCACTTCTTCTGTTTTCAAAACCATTAACTGTTTATCATATATATATTAAACTGTTATCAACAAAACAACAAAAATACTGTTGAGGCTCTGTACATACTTCTTCAATGGCCTCCACTCCATCCAGGTTAGGCTTTACAAGCTTTCAATTTACAGTCTTTATTTAAATTACTGTCAAATATAAACTGTACATATATTTATGTAGAACTACGTTTGAGCATAAACCCTAGGACAGTTAAACTATATATATATATATATATTATAGGAATATGGCCTAGGATTGAGAATGTCTTCCCGGTGAAGGCTCTTTCCTAATTAGAGATCTGTAGTTCAAACCCCCAAGATGAATTATTCCCGGTGAAACATCTTGGCAAAAACCTTAGAATCCAAAAATAATAGGACACATCCACCCAAAGAGGAATTATTCCCGGTGAAACCTCTTACCCATTTGCTTAGAGCCAAAATAAGTTCAAAACTACATAGCTTTCTCTTGTGCTATAACAAGGACCCTCGATTAGCCTCCTCTTGGGCTTTGTACAAGGACCCACAGGCTTCTTAAAAGCATTTCCAGCTTCCTCTTGAGCTTGTATACAAGGACCCATCAGGTTTCTTATAAACATAGGAACAGGTCTTTAGTCACCTTTTAGCCTACCCTGGTGAGTTTCTTCCAATTTAAAACCAGACTTTAAACAAGCTAAGTTTGTCTCAATTTTGCATTGAGTACATTTTTGGAATGAGAGACATGGACAGTCTCTGTCACCCTTATCTTCATCAATCTTCCTTAGCAGAGTCTAGGATCCATGTTTGATCATCCTCAGCATTGAGTCAGCCTTCATCTTGGGCTTTAAACAAGAAGTCTCCACTAGATAATCTTTCTGCCAATCCTTTCATCCCTTAATAATTAATGGAGTGCTACCCAAATCAATCATTTTGTCAAAACCCCTGGAAAGGGTCAGCCTCCAAAAACATGATAAAAGTCAGTCTTTTAACAGACAAATTCACCAGCTGAGTCAAAATCCCTGGAAAGGGTTAGCTTCCAAAGAAAAACAGTCTTTTAATAAATAAAACCTCCTCAGTAGAGTCAAAACCAACAAAAACAGTTAGCCTCAACCTTGGGCTTCATACAAGGCACCCAAACAATAAAACTCCCCCGTCAAGAGTCTGCCTCAACCTTGGGCATTGTACAAGGCAGATAATAGAGTCTCCCCGGTGAGTCCTTCATCACTCAGTAGCCACAACCTTGGGCTTTGTACAAGGCAGATAAACCATATCTTTCATGTGTCAAAGATTCCTAACACTTAGGATCTTTCCCCATATAGTCATCCATACTTAATTCATTTAAGAGTCCGCCACAACCTTGGGCTTTGTACAAGGCAGAAAATAATGTTTTCCCCTAGCTAGAGTTAGCCACAACCTTGGGCTTTGTACAAGGCACATAAAATAGAGTCATTCAATTATCCTCAACAGTTAGCCACAACCTTGGGCTTTGTACAAGGCACACAAATAGAGTCTCCCTAAGTAGAGTCAGCCTCAATTCTGGGCTTTGTACAGAACACAAAAATACCCTGTAATTAATCCCCAGTGGAGTCATCTCCCAGAGTCAATAATATTAATTAATCAATCAAAAAGCCTCAAGCTTGGGCCTCATACAAGCCAGCTAAAAGTCAAATCTTTTATACAGTAGATAGACATAGCTTATCTCCATAGAGAGATATTTTTACTACTCTACCACATTCAAACAAACAAACATTTCAATTTCAATTTTAATCAAGTCTCCCATTTAGGATTTTGAAAGGCATGAGCTGGCAGTAAAACCCAGACATGTGGTAACTTTCCCTAATTTGGATGAGCATCTTTCTTTCATTTAAGAGGCATTTGACTGGTATACTTGCACATACACAAGTAAGGTCCCCCTCTTGAATGAAATGAATTCAGTTATTCTGTCACTCCTTTAAATGTTTGTGGTAGAATAGTACAAATACCTCTCTGTAGAGATAATTTCATGTCTCTTTACTGTAAACAGAGATTTAATTCCAAGCTTCAACCTTGAGCTTCAAGCAAGGCACCAAAAACATTAATTTCCCTAGTTAGTTCCCCGAACTACATTAAGCTCTGACTTCCACTAGGGATATGTAGGCATGAGGTTCACAAGGAATCTCAGCGAGCTAATAAAATACCAAAAATAGTCAGTTTGTCTGTCTGTCTGTCTTTTAAAATCAATTCAATTCTCTCTCCTAATACAAAGGAGAAACTTTCCCAATCATTAGCAATAAACACAAACACAATGACACAGAGAAGGTTCCTGTAGAGTACTACAGATATGTAGGGTGTTTAAACACTTCCCTATGTATAACCGACCTCCCGGACTCCAGAATTTCTAGTCTAGGTGTAAATCCCCACACTTAGCAAACTCCTAGGGTTTAGTTGAGATCTTTTTTTCCCTTTCCTACTCGTAGGACAAATAAGAAAGTTCGTGTGATATCGTAGGAAGAACTGAAATAAAATTCATCCCACCACGGGCGCATTCTCCTTCCAAATTTCGCGTGAAGGGTTTAGCGTGCCGTCCTCCCAAGTGAAACGGGGAGGTAAAGAAAACGACCACCACAGAAAAATGGCGACTCTGCTGGGGATATAAGTGTTCAAAACCTTGGTTTTTCATCCAAACCAATGGTTGACCTGTTGCTGGTCCAGCCCCAATGAGGAATTAGGGATGCCAAATTCCCCCTCAAACAAGAGAGGTCCTGCCTAACCTCTGTGTCATATCATGTGTTTGTTGCATATATATTTGTTTATTTTGTTTATTCTGTATCGGGAAAGGGCTTGATTCCCCCTTGTGGTGAGAAATCCTATACCCGGATTTGAGTGCAACATAAGATAGGATGGAGGATGTCTTCCCGGTGAAGGCCCTCTAATCTTGGTTTCCAAGTCTACTCTTGGGATTTGCCTGGCTGGTTGTGATTAACTGCGCCACTGCATTCCGAGACTGATTTGTACCAGGAGGACCTAGAAACACATTAACCCCACTTAAAGCCTTTTTAGGACGTAGAGCGGTGATTACGGAAGTAATTGTCACGCAGATACTACACTCAGAGAAAACTCTCTTATAGATACCAATCAACGTATCTTTAAGGTTGAGCAAAAACTCTGAGACCCCTAGAACCCGTTCTACAGGTACAAAAATCCTTAACCTTAGTTTACCATTGGGGCGGGAGACTGCGTTTTGACTTCATGACCACTATACCCTTCAACGCCATGTTTGTTTAAAACTCTTGTGTGTGCATTCATGCATTCATGCATCATTCATTAATAAACAATTAAAAACAAAAAGAGTCTTTTTCGAGTCGTTTTTCAAGGAAACTAAATAACGAACGTTTTGAACTTCATAGAAAGAGAGAAACGGAGAAAGGACTTAAGGATCTATACCATGGATTATGGGAGAAAGAGAGCTAGGAAATACACCTTCAAGATTCCCCAGGTCGAGGAACTGGGAAAGCTCGGAAAACTGGTGGTCAACCCCCAGGCTTTCAAGGAGAAGTATGGAAAACTTCTGCCTTTGCTCAATACCAACATGGTGGATGGGATCCTTCCCACCTTGGTACAGTTTTACGATCCAACGTATCACTGCTTCACCTTTCCAGATTATCAGCTCATGCCTACGTTAGAGGAGTACTCTCGTCTGATTGGAATACCCGTGTACGCGCAAGATCCGTACTCCGGTTTGGAAAAGAATCCTGACGACATTATCATTGCTGCAACTACTCCTTTGAACGTAGTCGACATCAGAACTCATATGGTGAGTAGAGGAGGAATTCAAGGATTGCCCTCCAAATTCCTGTTTGATCAAGCTCGGTACTTCGTCAGCATCCAAGATATGAGCGCTTTTGAGGAAATCTTGGCTTTGCTTATCTACGGATTGTTTTTGTTCCCTAACATTAACGATTTCGTCGACATCAACGCAATTAAGATCTTCTTAATTGGAAATCCAGTTCCAACCTTGCTTGCGGATGCTTATCACTCTGTGCATTCAAGAAACCTGCAGCGAGGAGGATTAATCACATGCTGCGTACCGTTGTTATACGAATGGTTCGTTTCACACCTGCCAAAGTCTAGCACTTTCTGGAACATGAGGGATGGCCTTTACTGGTCACAGAAAATCATGTCTCTCACTCATACAGACATTGATTGGTGTAGTCCTGACAACGACGAAACCAAGATCATCTTCAGTTGCGGAAGTTTCCCCAACATACCCCTTATTGGAACTAAGGGAGGAATCAGTTACAATCCAGCTTTAGCCCGTCGTCAATACGGCTATCCCATGAAAAATATTCCAAGTAACATCCAATTGGAGGGTCTGTTCTTCAAGAACATCGACGATCATGGCAACATGCTGAAGAAGGAAATTGTCCAAGCCTGGCGTCTTGTTCACAGCAAAGGGAGAAGATTGTTAGGAAAACATCTTTGCATCTCCCTGGATCCTTACCTTCAATGGGTACGCGTCAGAGCATTCAAGCTCAGGATGCCATATCAACATCAAGAACCTATTCCCCTAAGGGAACCAATTTACCTTTTCTCCACCGATGTTGAAAAACTGCAAGCGGCATTAAACAAGGTATGCCAAGAAAGGAATGCTTGGAGGAACAAGTATCGAATTGTCAACACGGAAAATGTTGAGATTCAAAACATCCTAAGAAGGAAGGATGAGTTACTTGAAGTACTCGATCGACAAGTGACACAATCGTCACTTTCTCATCATATCCCTCCTGCTTCCTGGATCATCGATCAGCTCACGTCAGAGAACGCTCAGCTCAAGAAACAGAAGAAGATGTTAGAACGTGAAGTCGGCTCTTCATCAAAGTTTTAGAGTCCTTTCTCTCAGTTTCTCTGTATTTCCATTTTCAAAGTGTGTAAAAACGGCGTTTTCGCTTAATTAATAAAAGTTTGATGTTTCATAACGTAATTATGGTGTTTCCTTGAAAAATAATAACTTAATTGCATATCATACATCGCTTTAGTCGTACGCACTGACACGAGAATTGTCGCGGATCTAATAGTCACTTTCCTTTCTCCAGAAAGAGAGGAGGAGAAGGAGGTGAACCAAGACTTTCAAGCTGTCTCATCCATACAACACTCGTTCAAGTCGCAAGAAAAGAATGGAAGACTTTGAGCAAGAGAATGAAGAACTCAGAGAAGAGATTAATACTCTCAAAGGTACTGTTGAAAGACTCAATAGTATGGTAGAAGCCCTGGTAGTTGCGCAGAATCGACCAACGCCAGAAGAACCACAAAGGACTGTGGTTTCCGAGATTGTTTCTACTCCTATTCCTCAGTATACCATGCCGCCTGATCGACCTTGGGGCATGCCGTATAACTTTACTCCAGAAGGGTACATACCTCCAGCTTCTGAAGCTCCAAAAGTCACCATGGATATGCGTCCACCGGAGGGTTACAAACCTCTGGAAATTGAAGTTCCAAGAGCAACGGCAATGGGTTTCGCACAACAGAATGCTGAGATTCCAAGATCTGCTGTCATGGCTTCTCCACAGCCCATTATGCATACTTTTCCCCCGCAAGGCGGACAAGTATATCATCACGCTCCAAGTGAGGACGCTGGCGTGTATGAAAGATTGGACGAGTTCCAGGAACAGTTTCTGCAAATGCAGAAGGAACTCAAGACTCTCCGAGGACAAGATCTATTTGGAAAGAATGCTGCAGACCTCTGTCTGGTTCCAAATGTTAAGATTCCTCACAAATTCAAAGTACCAGAATTCGAGAAGTACAAAGGGAATTCATGCCCACAAAGTCATCTTGTGATGTACGCTCGAAGAATGTCAACTCAGACTGATAATCAACAATTGCTCATTCATTATTTTCAAGACAGCCTGACTGGTGCTGCACTCAAATGGTACATGAACTTGGACAGTTCAGAGATTCGTACTTTTCGAGACCTCGGAGAGGCCTTCGTCAAACAGTATAAGTACAATCTGGATATGGCTCCCGACAGAGATCAACTCCGGGCCATGACTCAAAAGGATAGAGAAAGCTTCAAGGAATACGCTCAGAGATGGCGTGAAGTTGCTGCTCAAATTTGTCCACCACTTGAAGAGAAAGAAATGACAAAAATCTATCTCAAAACTTTGAGTCCATTTTACTACGGACGAATGGTTGCAAGTGCACCAAGTGACTTTACTGAGATGGTAAACATGGGTGTACGTTTAGAAGAAGCAGTTCGGGAAGGACGCTTGAACAAAGAACCAGAATCTTCTATTGGTCCAAGGAAGTATGGAAGTTCTTTCCAGAAGAAAAAGGATCAAGATGTCAGCAATGTCTTGCACAAAATCAAGAAGAAATTCCAACCTCAAGTTGCAACAATAACTCCGGTTGTTAACTCAGCGCCAGCTTATCAACCTCAGGTTTCGCAACAACAAATTCAACAAAGGTCGCAGCAACCTCAGCAGCAGGTTCGACCTCCAAATTACAACAATCGGGCTCCAAGGTATCCTGCCTTTGACCCCGTACCAATGCCGTATGCAGAATTGTTTCCAACATTACTGGCAAAAGGACTCATTCAGACAAGAAGTCCTCCAAATCCTACAAACAGTTCCTCACCATGGTATAAGGCTGACCAATCTTGTCCCTATCATCAGGGGGCACCAGGTCACAATATTGAGAACTGTTTCCCTTTCAAGATTGACGTCCAACGATTAGTGAAGAGCGGAATGCTATCCTTCAAAGATACTAATCCAAACGTCCAAGCAAATCCTTTGCCGCAGCACAAAGAAGCTTCAGTAAATCTGATAGACCAGCACCCCAACGTCATTCAAATCTACGACATTCGTCAGATAGGGGAAAATCTTGTCAAGATGCACGCTAAACAAGCTGGGTACGGTCATGTACCACCTCACAACTACTTCACATGTGAAATTTGTCCAAAGAATAATCAAGGATGTGCCGTAGTTCAAGCTGCATTACAAGAACAAATGGACTTAGGATGGATTCAACATATCCGAGTCAGAACTGAACATGACATCAACATGGTTCAAGGATGTCCAGGAGAATACAAAATCTACAAAGTTGAAGACCTTGAAGGATCGGTAGTCAGGTTCCACAAAACTTTAAATGGACTTGCCTACTTTGGAACAGATTTCCACGCTTACAGTAGATGCAGAATCTGTCGAAGAAATTCACGAGGATGTTTGCGTGTTCGCAACGACATTCAAAAGCTGATGGATGACAATACCATTACTGTTCTTGCCAACAGAGAAGATGATGAAGTCTTTACCGTATCTCCTCAAATTAATCAAGTTGAACCTATGCAAGTTAAGTATGACAGCAGGAAGACAGCAGTTGCACCGCTAGTCATCTACTTACCAGGTCCTGTACCGTATGAGTCCAGCAAGGCTATACCATACAAGTACAACGCTACATTCATTGAAAATGGTAAGGAAATACCATTACCGTCTGTTGTCAACATTGCTGATGTTAGTCGAGTCACCAGAAGTGGACGAGTCTTCAACAGAACAACAGAAAATGTGGAGAAACCTTCGGAGGAAGTACCACATAGGCAAGACAATCATCCGACCAATGCTGTTCAAGCGAAAGAAAATGATGAGATCTTGAAGTTAATCCAGAGGAGTGAATACAACATTGTAGATCAATTACTACATACTCCGTCTAGGATTTCTGTTCTTTCCCTGCTATTGAGTTCTGAAGCTCATAGGGAAGCTCTACAGAAAGTTTTGGAACAAGCTTTCGTAGAACCAAGTGTTACTATAAGCCAATTCAACAACATCGTTGCCAACATCTCCGCGGGAACTAGCCTAAGTTTCTGTGACGAAGATCTTCCTGAAGAAGGAGTGGACCACAATCTTCCACTTCACATCTCAGTTGGCTGCATGGGTGATACACTCACAGGAGTCCTAATAGACAATGGATCCTCTCTCAACGTCATGCCTAAATCAACATTATCAAGATTATCTTTCGAAGATTACCCTCTAAGAAAAAGTCATGTCATCGTCAAAGCATTTGATGGATCAAGAAAGTCAGTTTTCGGAGAAGTAGATCTTCCCATAACTATTGGACCTCAGACGTTCAAAATCACTTTCCAAGTTATGGATATTCCAGCACAATACAGTTGTTTGCTAGGTCGCCCATGGATTCATGAGGCTGGGGCAATTACTTCAACACTTCATCAGAAACTGAAGTTCATAAGAAATGACAAATTGGTAACCGTATGTGGAGAACGAGCTCTGATCGTCAGCAACCTGTCATCATTCTCCGACATAGAACCAAAAGAAGTTGTTGGAACTAAATTCCAAGCACTTTCCTTAGACAAAGGAAAGGAGAAAGCAGCGTCTATCTCTTCATACAAAGATGCAATCCAAGTTGTAAAGGATGGCACTACCAGTGGTTGGGGGCACATTAATATTCCTACCAACAACAAGAACAGAACGGGAATTGGATTCTTTCCGACATCATCAAAAGCTATCCCAGGGATTGAAGTAGTTCTCCCTATTCAAGAAACTTTCTGCAGTGGAGGTTTTCTTCAACCTGTTCAACAAACAGTCAATATCATCGATACGGAAAGCACCGATGAAGAGGAATGGTTATCCTATCTTAACAAAGCAGGATACATCTCCCTATCAGAATCTGAACCACTTTGCTGTTATCCGACTAAGGGATCTGAAAGTAAGACTCAACCAAGCAGTGATGAAGTTACTGACAGCTTCACCACCAGAAGTCATGGTTCATCAGAAGAAGTTCCTCCTATCCCCGAAGAGACTTGGGATACATTAGGAGAACCAAGCGGAAAATTCGACTACATGGTGAAATACTCCGCTCCTGAAAGTTCAAGAATCTCTCTTGAAGATATTGTTCCAACTGGATGGAACAGTGATTTTGAGTACCTCTCTCAGCCAAAAGAGATGTATAACCCTTGCTATTCATCATCATCATCTGGTGAAGTCATCATTGAGGATTATATCCCCAAGTCACCTTCCGAGGCTACGGATCTAGAGTTCACATATCTAGTCAATGCCATCTTGGGAGAAGAGCAAGACCAAAATACAGAAGAGGATGATCTCGAAAGTGTCTCCGACAACGAGTCTCTCCATTCAGAAGATTGGAAGTTTCCTCAAAAGAAAAACCGACATACTCCACTCGGAAATGGGTATGCTCACACCGCTCAGTCTGCTGAAGTAGAAGAAGATCGTCTGAGTGTTGCAAAGACAGTGGTTGGTAAATCAAGACCTACCACAGGCCAGCTTAAGCCTAAGGTTCCAGATTACTTAGTGCACAATGGGGTTCGCCACTACTGGACAGCTGTTGAAGTTTCAACTGTTGTTCGCACTCCTAAGTAGGAACTTTCACCGTTATTTTGTCCTCTCACCATAGCCCAGGGTGAAGAGATGTTTCATAGGGCTTTGCATTTTACTATTTCTTAGTTAAATGTCCCTCTTTGCTTCGCCCAAAGCAATAGAGTTTTGTTTTATAGGGTCTTTGTTTCAAGAAATGACTGTCCATAAATAAAAATGTCATTCTGTTCCTTCGTTTAGTTTTTCCTTTTCTTTTTTTCGGAAATTGGTAATCCTAAAAAACACCCTTAAAAAACATCAAAAAAAAATCATTAACTGCATACACCGAGTCTTCCCTCGTTGTCTAAATAAAACTTATCACACATATGCAGATTAATCATAAAATACCCCGTTGAAACGTGCGACCGTATGACTTCTCCAAGCTTTGAGTTTCCTGTATTCGAGGCAGAGGAAGAAGAAGACGAAGAAATATCAAAGGAAATTTCACGGTTACTTCAACAAAAGGAAGAGGCCATTCAGCCATACAATGAGCCTCTAGAGATCATTAACCTTGGTTCCGATGGAAACAGAAGAGAGGTTAAGATTGGAGCTTCGCTCAGTTCAGAGATCAGAGAGAGTTTGATACAGCTACTCAAAGAATTCTCAGATGTCTTCGCTTGGTCTTATCAAGATATGCCAGGGTTGGATACCAGTATAGTGGAGCATCACTTGCCGTTAAAAGCAGAATGCCCTCCGGTCAAGCAAAAATTGAGAAGAACTCACCCGGAGATGGCCATGAAAATCAAAGAGGAAGTTCAAAAGCAGATCAACGCAGGTTTCCTCGTCACTTCAGAATACCCTCAGTGGTTAGCTAACATTGTTCCCGTTCCTAAGAAAGACGGAAAAGTCCGCATGTGCGTCGACTACAGAGATTTGAACAAAGCTAGCCCTAAGGATGATTTTCCTTTACCACATATTGATATGTTGGTAGACAGTACAGCAAAATCCAAAGTTTTCTCATTCATGGACGGATTTTCAGGATACAACCAAATCAAAATGGCACCTGAAGACATGGAAAAAACAGCTTTCATCACCCCCTGGGGCACGTTCTGCTATCGTGTTATGCCTTTTGGACTAAAGAACGCAGGGGCAACTTATCAAAGAGCCATGACTACACTTTTCCACGACATGATGCATAAGGAAGTGGAAGTCTATGTGGACGACATGATTGCCAAATCAGAAAATGAAGAAGATCACATACAGAATCTGACAAAGTTATTTCAACGCTTACGGAAGTTTCAGCTTCGCCTGAACCCCAACAAGTGTACCTTTGGTGTCTACTCAGGAAAACTCCTTGGTTTCATTGTCAGCAAACGAGGAATTGAAGTAGATCCAGACAAAGTCAAGGCAATTCAAGAAATGCCTTCGCCCAGAACCGAGAAACAAGTTAGAGGATTTCTTGGACGTCTGAATTACATCTCGAGATTCATATATCTCATGACTGCAACTTGCGCTCCTATTTTCAAACTTCTACGGAAAAATCAAAGTTGCGTCTGGACAGACGATTGTCAGAAAGCGTTCGACAGCATTAAGGAATATCTGCTCGAACCACCCATCTTGTCTCCTCCAGTGGAAGGAAGACCTTTGATAATGTACTTAACCGTCTTAGAAGACTCCATGGGTTGTGTCCTTGGACAGCAAGACGAGACAAAGAGAAAAGAGCATGCCATTTACTACCTGAGCAAGAAATTCACTGACTGTGAATCCCGCTACTCCATGCTCGAGAAGACGTGTTGTGCTTTGGCCTGGGCTGCCAAGCGTCTCCGCCAGTACATGATTCGACATACTACTTGTTTGATCTCTCATATGGATCCAATCAAGTACATCTTTGAGAAGCCTGCTTTAACCGGGAGAATTGCCCGTTGGCAGATGTTGTTATCAGAATATGACATTGAGTATCACGCACAGAAAGCCGTGAAAGGAAGCATTCTAGCTGAGCACCTGGCTCACCACCCACTCAATGGTCATGAATCAACCAGTTTCGACTTTCCGGACGAGGACGTCATGTACCTCAAGATGAAAGATTACGACGAGCCACTACCAGACGAAGGACCTGAGATAGGATCCCAGTGGGGCTTAATCTTTGACGGAGCTGTCAATGCTTATGGACGAGGAATTGGGGCAATCATTGTTACACCTCAGGGTACCCATATTCCATTTACTGCCAGATTAACTTTCAAATGCACAAACAATGAGGCCGAATATGAAGCTTGCATCATGGGTCTCGAAGAAGCCATGGATCTAAGAATCAAACACTTGGATGTATATGGAGATTCTGCTTTGGTCATCAATCAAATCAAAGGAGAATGGGAAACACGCCAACCAGGGCTAATTCCTTACAAAGACTACGCAAGAAGATTGTTACCATTCTTCGACAGGGTAGATTTTCATCACATTCCTCGTGAAGAAAACAATTTGGCTGATGCATTAGCCACACTCTCTTCCATGATTAGGATAAATCATTGGAATGACATTCCTCGGATCGATGTTATGCGCCTGGATAGGCCCGCTCATGTGTTCACAGTAGAAGCAATCATCGACGACAAACCGTGGTACTACGACATCAAGAACTTTCTTCAAAAGCAAGAGTACCCTCTTGGGGCGTCAAAGAAAGATAGAAAGACTTTGAGAAAGTTAGCTTGTAGATTCTTCCTGAATGAAGATGTTCTGTACAAGAGAAACTTCGACATGGTTCTGCTCAGATGCGTTGACAGAAAAGAAGCAGAAATACTCATGAGAGAAATACATGAAGGTTCCTTTGGTACTCACACCAATGGACATACCATGACAAGGAAAATACTGAGAGCAGGATATTATTGGCTGACGATGGAGTCAGATTGCTACCAGTACGCAAAGAGGTGTCACAAATGTCAGATCTACGCCGATAGAATTCATGTGCCACCATCTCTACTCAACATACTCTCTTCCCCTTGGCCTTCCTCCATGTGGGGAATCGACATGATTGGAATGATCGAGCCAAAAGCGTCCAACGGACATCGCTTCATCTTGGTAGCTATAGACTATTTCACCAAATGGGTTGAAGCAGCTTCATATGCAAACGTTACAAGACAAGTTGTCGTCAGGTTTATCAAGAATCACATCATATGTCGCTACGGCATTCCTAGCAAGATAATCACTGACAATGGGTCAAATTTGAATAACAAAATGATGAAGGACCCCCCTCACTAGTAGAGTTTTTGCCTTTCGTGGGAATCGAACCCTGTACCCTGGGGTTCAAGTACATGTTCATTCCATTCCCACTACCAATTGAGCTACGTAGCTCAATTGGTAGTGGGAATGGAATGAACATGTACTTGAACCCCAGGGTACAGGGTTCGATTCCCACGAAAGGCAAAAACTCTACTAGTGAGGGGGGTAGAGAAGATCGTGAGGTGACAGTGCCGGGAACGCCGAAGGCTCGAGCTGTTACATAAAAAGGCGCCTTTTTATGTAACAGCCCGAGCCTTCGGCGTTCCCGGCACTGTCACCTCACGATCTTCTCTACCCCCCTCACTAGTAGAGTTTTTGCCTTTCGTGGGAATCGAACCCTGTACCCTGGGGTTCAAGTACATGTTCATTCCATTCCCACTACCAATTGAGCTAAGTAGCTCAATTGGTAGTGGGAATGGAATGAACATGTACTTGAACCCCAGGGTACAGGGTTCGATTCCCACGAAAGGCAAAAACTCTACTAGTGAGGGGGGTAGAGAAGATCGTGAGGTGACAGTGCCGGGAACGCCGAAGGCTCGGGCTGTTACAAAGGAGCTTTGTGAAGAATTCAAGATCGAACATCACAACTCATCTCCTTACAGACCAAAGATGAATGGAGCTGTAGAAGCAGCTAATAAAAACATCAAGAAAATCATTCAGAAGATGGTCATCACTTACAAAGATTGGCATGAAATGCTCCCGTATGCTCTTCACGGTTACCGTACATCAGTACGTACTTCGACTGGGGCAACTCCTTTCTCCCTTGTGTACGGCATGGAAGCAGTCCTACCTATAGAGGTTGAGATTCCATCAATGAGAGTTTTGATGGAGGCAAAATTAACAGAAGCCGAGTGGTGTCAAAGCAGATTCGATGAATTGAACTTAATCGAAGAAAAGCACATGACAGCTTTATGCCACGGACAGCTATATCAACAAAGAATGAAGAAAGCTTTCGACAAAAAGGTTCGACCTCGCACAATCAAAGAAGGCGACCTTGTACTCAAAAAGATTCAATCTTTTCTCACAGATTCGAGAGGGAAATGGACTCCCAATTATGACGGCCCCTACGTGGTCAAGAGAGCTTTCTCAGGAGGAGCCTTAATACTCACGACTATGGATGGAGAAGAATTCACCCGTCCTGTGAACGTCGACGCAGTCAAGAAATACTTCGCCTAAATAATTAAAATAACAGCTCGCTAAGTTGAAAACTCGCAAAGAGCGACTTAGGCAAAAAAGAGCGTCTCGGTGAATCGAAAACCCGAAAGGGCGATTCAGGCAAAAGTTAGGGACATAAAAAAATAAGTAATCAATCCCGGTAAACTTAAAACCCGAAAGGGGTAGTTTACGCAAAAGTTAGGGATATATGGCAAGTAACTGTGTTCAGGACAAACTTGATCATTCAAAATCCATAGCGGAGTGTTCATCAGCAGTAGGTCATCTTCTACAAAGCACGAATACAGCGCGACTCGGAGTGGAAAGGAAAGATAACGGTCGTCACGTTTCATCGTAGCCCTTTTCCCGAAAATTACCAATTTCCAACTTTGTAAATACTCCATGGAATCAAGCATTTGGCTGATTACCATTCCATATATAATAATTTGAGCCTTGTGCTTTTCCTTTGCAATCTAGTCTTATTCAGTTTCTTGAAATGCATTTTAAGTTTAAACAGTCATTTTCTTGAAACAAATGTTTTCATAAAATAAAAATGAATTTACTTGCAAAAATAAAGGTGAAATTTCTTTCTGAGGTTTACAAACAATAGGAAGAATGCAAACAGTTGCTCCGAGAACGGTTGAGACTCCGGGAACCAATATTTCCCCATGAGGTCGCTTTGCGAACATCTCCCGATGACGGATCTTTACTTCAAATCATACTACTCACTTCGAACAGCGGACAACCAATAATCAGATATTCCCAACAGAGTTCGAACTACAAGAAGAGGACATCTTCTGACCGACAAGAATTCAAGTCGTATCATTAGGATTTTACATCCGCGACAATTCTATTCACATTCACTTTACATTTTATAATTGTCATAATATTCATGCATACATTACATCACAACTGCATAGTCAAATTAGGCTTTTAATCGTGAGAATGCCCGAGTCATGAGGGCATGAACTCAAGTTTCCCCTGCAAGTCCTGGAGAAACTTTTTCCTTCAAGACAACGATCCATGTAGAGAGATTTCCCCAAGCAAGTCAATAGATGGTAGTCTCCCTCAAAGAGATAGTTTGTTCACTTTTGGAATCCCTCAACGGAGAATCTCCTGCAAAGCAACATTCAACAGTCTTTTTCAGATAAGATAGTCTGCTTCGCATTTTGGGCTTCCCCAAAAGTTTGGCATTTCCCCAGCAAGGTCGAGAGATGCCACCTTCTTTTTCGTCAAAGAAAATAATTCAGAATCTCCCAGCAGATCGACAAATGATTCCCCAACAGAATCAGTGAATGGTAGTCTTCATCCAGAAGATAGTTCATGATCCCCAGCGGAGTCAACAAATGGTAGTCTTTCCCCAAGGAAAGACAGTTTGTCTGTTAAATACTCAAGAGATCGACAAATGGTAGTTTCTTCAAACAGTTTGTCCGTTTCAGGGATGTTTAGTTCCCCACAGAGTCAATAAATGGTAGTTTTCCTCTTAGGAAAACAGTTTGTTGATTCCCCAGGCACCAGTTAACGAATGGCAGTTTTCACCCCGAAAACAGTTCGTCTGCCTTCAAACAAAGTCATTAGCCCCTCAAAAGAGCGCGGGCCCATATGACAATCTTTCAAAGATGCCAGGTCAAAAGGGAAGATGGTGAAGTTTCTTTATTACCATCGAATGGTATCTCATCTCCAAGTGCTGATGAGAAGTTTGATGAGGAAACAAACCCTCAAAGTTTCTTTATTTACCATCAAATGGTATCTCATCTCCAAGTGCTGATGAGAAGTTTGATGGGGAAACAAATCTTTGAAGTTTCTTTATTTACCATCAAATGGTATCTCATCTCCAAGTGCTGATGAGAAGTTTGATGAGGAAACCAACCTTTGAAGTTTCTTTATTTACCATCAAATGGTATCTCATCTCCAAGTGCTGATGAGAAGTTTGATGAGGAAACAAACCCTCAAAGTTTGTTTATTACCATCAAATGGTATCTTATCTCCAAGTGCTGATGAGAAGTTTGATGAGGAAACGAACCCTCAAAGTTTCTTTATTTACCGTCAAATGGTATCTTACCTCCAAGTGCTGGTAAGAAGTTTAACGAGGAAACAAACCTTTGGAAATTTTCTCTTTATCTGAGATATTGTCCAAACGCAACTAAGACCAGTTTCGAGATTTGGACATCCGAAACGAGGAGAGGTTGTTTACCTTTTTCTAAGTATCAACACTTAGTTAAAGAAGATGGATTGCGCATCCTACATTGCCATCCATTCACCAGAATCCACATCAAGTATTTCTGCAGGAGTTTGTCTCCTCATCCCCCGCCAAGTGCGACAACGGGATCAAGTCATGCAAAGATTTTATCAATTACAACATCTCAGGAGCGCCCAAAATTCGGGCATTCTTTGATATTTAAGTCTCTTTTACGCAGGAGAGATCAAGGTCTCAATCTCTCTCCCTCCGGATAAAAGAAACTTAAATAGGGGCATCTGTCATACCCTAATTTTTGACCCCCCTGAGATGGCATATCTTCAGGATTTTTCATCAGATCAAGACAAGTTCCCAAAGCAGTCATTTCTCCATCTGGTACTTAATCAAGGATGCTCAAAGACAAGAAAGCTCAGGCAAAGGATCAATCAATACAAAGACTAGTCTCTAATACAATCATGGGGCTCAAAAACTTCACTTTTCTCATCTATGATTGATTAGACATCCAGTCATCTGAGTACAGGTTTACTCAAGTCACCAGACTAGGGTTTGGAGCCTATCAAGGACTAAAATCAGGGATCACTTTTGGGAAACCCTAAAAATCCCCAGGGAACCATTCAAAGACATCAATCATCTTCAAATAACTCATATGACAAGATCTACTGGACATCACACTTCAATTCAAAGTCTACAGTCATTATTTTCACATGGTCGACAAATTAGGGTTTTGACCTAATTCACCAAGATAGTTGACTTTTGATCAAGGCATGAATCCAAAACTCAAGACATGATTCAAGGATCTCTACTACCTCCATATAATCCATTTATATCATCCATTTGGGGAGAAGATCTTATTTCTACACAAAAGCCCAAAAAATTCACTTTGTCAGGAAAAAGTCAACTGTGAAGGATCATCATTGACTTTTAAGGTTTTTGGTCAAAAAATGACTTTCAAAGATCAATATCATCAATATATGGATGTCAAAGTCATTTGGCCAAAGAAATTCAAAGAAATTCATCAAAGAACGAAAAGTCGGGAATTAGGGTTTTTTGAAGGCATGGTGAGAACTCAAAATTTCACCTACACAACTCAAAAAACTTCCAACATGAAAGTTGTAGATCTTGCAAAATAAAACAACTTCTTACAAAGGAACTTTTTTCAAAAGATCAATCATTTATGAAGTTTTGGAAATTTTGAAGTTTAGGTCATAAACACTTAGAAATTTTTCTAAGTGTTTTAACCTAGTTTTCATCCAACTTTGGGCTCATTTTTCACAAATTTCCCAAATGATTCTGAAGAAGACATAAACTAATGATTTAAAGTAGATGTTTAGGGCTTTCCAAATTGTGTTCAACCTTCTCCAAATTCAATTTTAGCTAGGAGTTATGCTTGTTCAAAGTTGGCCTCATGAAGTGAAATTATAGGTCATGGACACTTTTGGACTTTGCAAATTTTGTGCAAATAACCTCTCTTATGGATGCTACACGACCCATAACACATCTGAAAACATGCCATGCATTCATTTTCACCATGCCATAAGAATTGAAGAAGATTCTAAAAACAAGAACATGTGATTATGTAATGATTACATTTGTGAATTTATGGCAAGTTGATGAATCACCCAAGGAATCTTCTCACCAACCAATTAGAGCTCATTTCTGGCTCAGAATTGTCCCCTAAGATCAAGCAAAATCGAGGGCTAGGGGATTGATCAAATGGAATCAAAATTCCCATCATTGCATAAGAGATATTTGCAAACTTCCTTCATGGCTAAGAAACCAAATCAACCTCACTAAGGAAGCTCACTCCTCTGCAGCTATACTGATCCATTTGCCTATAAATACAGATGCATTCCTCATTCAAAAACACACCAAAGCAACCATATTACTTGCTTTCTCTTTCTCTTCTCTTGTTCATTGTTTTTCAAAGTTCTTTGGCAAGAAGAATCGATTTCTTCAAACCAGAGCTTATCTTTGGGAAGTGAGCATTCTAACATCTCAAGGGAGGTCATTTGAGGTGATCCAAGCACCTGGATCACTTCTGTAGGTGGAGGAACACCATTGTTGCTCTCACTTTGGAGCATCTGCAGTTGGAGGTCCATGGAGTGATTCAGAAGGTTTCAAGGCAAGCCAATCATCCAGACACACTCCTCAGGTCATAGTGAAGCTAACCAGATGGCTGCAGCTCATCTGTAACTCCAAATTCAACAACCTCCATGTTCACTTGAAGCTGAAGTCGAGGGAGGTCCATAGAACAATTCAGAAGGATTCAGGCTACAATAAGCATCCAGTTAGCATCATTGAGTCTCAGGGAAGCTATTGAGATCATTCATTCAAGCCCAGGTGCCCTCAATCATCCTCACGACCTCCATTTTCAGAGGTAAGTTTCTGAACTTCACCTCTCTAATTTAAGTACTCTTTGTGAAATAGCTCGATTCTATCTTGTTCAGCATCATCAGAGGATTGAAAACCCTCTATCATCATCCATTTATCTTTCAGTATAGTCATTTAATTTGATTTTGAAATTTTAGGGTTCTTCACGATTTCTGGTAAATTAGTTAGATGTAGTTAATATTAGTTCATGTTAGTTACATATTTAGAATCGTGAGTGAATTTAGAGCAAGTTTCATGTTTACATCATGGCAAATGGTTGAGAAACGAGTGAGTTCAGAAATTCAAATTCATAGAGCTTGAGGTTGAAGACGAAGATGGTGGTGGCGCGCAAATTTTCAAACTCAGGTCTAAGTTTATTTTATTTTGATTGATACCTGTTTCATTAACGACTAAAACGTGATAGCCCAGTGGTAGAGAGTGTTTGTGTGTTGCGCGTGCCCAAGGTCTGGGGTTCGAATCCCCCTCGCCCCAGACCTTTTGATTTTATTTCTTTTTTACTTCTATGCATTTGAGTAATATATGAATTGCAATGGAACCATGCATATGACACCAAGCGCGCGTTGGCTCAGTGGTGTTGTTTTGGGCTGGTAATACAAAGGGCGTGGGTTCAAACCTGGTTGGTGACAAAACCATATTTTTTACCACTTTTCCCATTTAACTTCTTCACAACTTTAACAAATTATTTAACCTATCAAAATAAATCATTTTCACTTCATTTTTCACACACTTGTCATTTAATATATCTATTTTATGAATAATCAAAAAAATCATAAAAATATTATTTATTTCATATATTTTTATTAGGTTTAAAATAGTATGATTTAAGTGTTATATTAAAATGTTTTAAATACATATATTCATTTTGTTTTAACTTTAATTACTTTGTGAATAATTTTATGATAAAACCCTAATTGATTAGGTCTTAATTAAGTAAAATCTTTATTTTTACTTTAATTAAGTTGACTTTTGTCAATTCTTAAAACTGTTTTCAATCTCTGATTAAATAAAATGATTAAGGTTTTCAAACAACAAAACCTTATATCATTCAAAATCATTTTCAAATTGCTCTCATAACCAGTACTGTAAAGTACTGGGCCTCTAATAGAGTGTAAGTCCCAAAAACCTTCTCTTCTTAGCTTGTTTTCAAAACTGTATTTTCAAAATCTTCTTTCTGTTTTCAAAACATTCTTCTGGTATTTGAAGGGCATTATTCCCGGTGAAACTCTTCAGATACCTATGTGACCTTTGTCCATCTTCACTTCTTCTGTTTTCAAAACCATTAACTGTTTATCATATATATATTAAACTGTTATCAACAAAACAACAAAAATACTGTTGAGGCTCTGTACATACTTCTTCAATGGCCTCCACTCCATCCAGGTTAGGCTTTACAAGCTTTCAATTTACAGTCTTTATTTAAATTACTGTCAAATATAAACTGTACATATATTTATGTAGAACTACGTTTGAGCATAAACCCTAGGACAGTTAAACTATATATATATATATATTATAGGAATATGGCCTAGGATTGAGAATGTCTTCCCGGTGAAGGCTCTTTCCTAATTAGAGATCTGTAGTTCAAACCCCCAAGATGAATTATTCCCGGTGAAACATCTTGGCAAAAACCTTAGAATCCAAAAATAATAGGACACATCCACCCAAAGAGGAATTATTCCCGGTGAAACCTCTTACCCATTTGCTTAGAGCCAAAATAAGTTCAAAACTACATAGCTTTCTCTTGTGCTATAACAAGGACCCTCGATTAGCCTCCTTTTGGGCTTTGTACAAGGACCCACAGGCTTCTTAAAAGCATTTCCAGCTTCCTCTTGAGCTTGTATACAAGGACCCATCAGGTTTCTTATAAACATAGGAACAGGTCTTTAGTCACCTTTTAGCCTACCCTGGTGAGTTTCTTCCAATTTAAAACCAGACTTTAAACAAGCTAAGTTTGTCTCAATTTTGCATTGAGTACATTTTTGGAATGAGAGACATGGACAGTCTCTGTCACCCTTATCTTCATCAATCTTCCTTAGCAGAGTCTAGGATCCATGTTTGATCATCCTCAGCATTGAGTCAGCCTTCATCTTGGGCTTTAAACAAGAAGTCTCCACTAGATAATCTTTCTGCCAATCCTTTCATCCCTTAATAATTAATGGAGTGCTACCCAAATCAATCATTTTGTCAAAACCCCTGGAAAGGGTCAGCCTCCAAAAACATGATAAAAGTCAGTCTTTTAACAGACAAATTCACCAGCTGAGTCAAAATCCCTGGAAAGGGTTAGCTTCCAAAGAAAAACAGTCTTTTAATAAATAAAACCTCCTCAGTAGAGTCAAAACCAACAAAAACAGTTAGCCTCAACCTTGGGCTTCATACAAGGCACCCAAACAATAAAACTCCCCCGTCAAGAGTCTGCCTCAACCTTGGGCATTGTACAAGGCAGATAATAGAGTCTCCCCGGTGAGTCCTTCATCACTCAGTAGCCACAACCTTGGGCTTTGTACAAGGCAGATAAACCATATCTTTCATGTGTCAAAGATTCCTAACACTTAGGATCTTTCCCCATATAGTCATCCATACTTAATTCATTTAAGAGTCCGCCACAACCTTGGGCTTTGTACAAGGCAGAAAATAATGTTTTCCCCTAGCTAGAGTTAGCCACAACCTTGGGCTTTGTACAAGGCACATAAAAATAGAGTCATTCAATTATCCTCAACAGTTAGCCACAACCTTGGGCTTTGTACAAGGCACACAAATAGAGTCTCCCTAAGTAGAGTCAGCCTCAATTCTGGGCTTTGTACAGAACACAAAAATACCCTGTAATTAATCCCCAGTGGAGTCATCTCCCAGAGTCAATAATATTAATTAATCAATCAAAAAGCCTCAAGCTTGGGCCTCATACAAGCCAGCTAAAAGTCAAATCTTTTATACAGTAGATAGACATAGCTTATCTCCATAGAGAGATATTTTTACTACTCTACCACATTCAAACAAACAAACATTTCAATTTCAATTTTAATCAAGTCTCCCATTTAGGATTTTGAAAGGCATGAGCTGGCAGTAAAACCCAGACATGTGGTAACTTTCCCTAATTTGGATGAGCATCTTTCTTTCATTTAAGAGGCATTTGACTGGTATACTTGCACATACACAAGTAAGGTCCCCCTCTTGAATGAAATGAATTCAGTTATTCTGTCACTCCTTTAAATGTTTGTGGTAGAATAGTACAAATACCTCTCTGTAGAGATAATTTCATGTCTCTTTACTGTAAACAGAGATTTAATTCCAAGCTTCAACCTTGAGCTTCAAGCAAGGCACCAAAAACATTAATTTCCCTAGTTAGTTCCCCGAACTACATTAAGCTCTGACTTCCATTAGGGATATGTAGGCATGAGGTTCACAAGGAATCTCAGCGAGCTAATAAAATACCAAAAATAGTCAGTTTGTCTGTCTGTCTGTCTTTTAAAATCAATTCAATTCTCTCTCCTAATACAAAGGAGAAACTTTCCCAATCATTAGCAATAAACACAAACAAAATGACACAGAGAAGGTTCCTGTAGAGTACTACAGATATGTAGGGTGTTTAAACACTTCCCTATGTATAACCGACCTCCCGGACTCCAGAATTTCTAGTCTAGGTGTAAATCCCCACACTTAGCAAACTCCTAGGGTTTAGTTGAGATCTTTTTTTCCCTTTCCTACTCGTAGGACAAATAAGAAAGTTCGTGTGATATCGTAGGAAGAACTGAAACAAAATTCATCCCACCACGGGCGCATTCTCCTTCCAAATTTCGCGTGAAGGGTTTAGCGTGCCGTCCTCCCAAGTGAAACGGGGAGGTAAAAGAAAACGACCACCACATTACCGAGAATAAAAAGAAGAAGAAGAAAGGTAAGAAGACTCAGGTGAAAAAGCTTAGACCGATCTTGCAACTCAGGGATGCTGAAACCTCTGAAGACAGTGATGAGGATGAGCAAGATGATGATGCTAGTATCAAAACCGATGCAAAAAGTAACCACGATTCTGCCAAACTCTCTGAAGAAGAAGAGGACTATTACCATGAGGACGAACATCCCGATGACAAATACAAGATGTTAGAAGAGCGTCTGAGAAGTGTGGAAATTCAGAAGGTACCTGGGCTGGATTTTGAAGAGCTTGGACTTGTGCCTGGGGTCGTTATTCCTCCAAAATTCAAAACTCCCGCCTTTGCTAAGTATGATGGAGTCTCTTGTCCTAAACTACACTTGAGGTCTTATGTGAGGAAGATTCAGCCTCACACTGATGATAAGAGGCTCTGGATCCATTTCTTTCAGGAAACTTATCTGGAACTCAACTCGAATGGTACTATCAACTGGAAAGTACCAACATCCATACTTGGGAAGATTTAGTTGTTGCCTTCTATAAGCAATACCAATATAATTCCGATCTCGCACCAACTCGCATGCAACTACAAAGCATGTCTATGGGACCCAAGGAAAGTTTCAAGGAGTATGCTCAGAAATGGAGAGATCTAGCTGGAAGAGTCAAACCTTCCTTGGCCGACAGAGAGATGGTAGATATGTTCATGAATACACTGACCGGCCCTTTCTATAGTCATTTGCTGGGAAGTTCATCATTTGGATTCACTGAGCTTATACTGACTGGAGAACGTGTTGAAAGTGGTATCCGAAGCGGAAAAATTCAGGTGGCTACTTCTTCCGATACTATAAAAAGTCGTACAATGGGAGGAATGAATCTGACACTGTTGGGGCAATTTTGGTCTCTAATCAAGCATCGATACAACAACAAAACAACCAACGTAAACAAAGCGCATCCAAAAGACAATTCACAAAGATCAACATGTCTTTGACTCAAGCGCTGCAACACTTGTTGAAAGCAGAGTTACTTATACAGATAGCTCCTCATCCAAATCCCAACACTTCCTCCCCTCGCTATAATCCCAACGCGAGGTGTGCATATCACTCCAATAGTCCTGGACATGACACTGACAACTGCTGGACATTGAAGAATAAGATCCAAGACATGATCGATGCCGGGGAAATCAAGTTCGATCCTCCTGTAACTCCTAACGTGATCACTGCTCCCATGCCTAATCACAACAAGAGTGCTAATATTGTGGATGGCTAGAAGGATGGACTTTAAGATCATTAGTTTTACTTTCAGTTGCAATTTCTTTTTTTGTTTGTTTAAACATTCGACTTATGATAGACATTATCTGTTTTAATAATCATCATCAGTGCATTGCATATGTTTGTCTTGAGTAATTTATTTCGCTATCACTCATTTTAAATTATGTATTTACTTTGCATATGTTTTATGATACTCAATTCCTGCTAAAGCTGTAAGCCTTTTGAGGGAGGATGACGAAAACGATACCGCAACCTCATACCGTATGCTTTTGAACAGACTATGCTGACGATGTACAGGCATTGTTTCAATTCCTAAACAGTGGAGATATAAGGATGCTAATCCCTCGTCAACCCCTTTGAGCCTAAGGCGTAGGAGTTTTATTTCTTGAAAATTCAAAACCTTTGATTATAACCTGGGGCAGGGTAGTTCTCAGTTAATTTGGTTGTGCATCCTATTTTAAGAGAATCATTCAGTACACCTTTCAAGAAAAGGTTTCAATCACAAGCGTTCATCCGCATATCAAAGAAGTGTTGGAGATATCAACCAAAAGACAATGACGGTTCATCAATCATCAAACAAGGCAGTCAGTATCTTTCAAAAAAAAATGGAAAAAACATATATACAAAGAAAATCCTGCTAAGTCAAAAAAAAAAAAATCAAAAGATGACTTAGGCAAAAATCAAGGCGTCCCGCTGACTGTAAGCTCAAAAGAGACAGTTCAGGCAAAAGTTAGGGATATCAAAAAGATGAAAAAAAGAAGTCAATAAATTCTTGAACAACTCAAAGTTGTGACTACCAAAAGGAAGAAGTGACTGCCATCTCAAAAGCTCTCTTTGCTTGTGAACCATCATCAGTATCAAAGGTACAAATCCAAAAGTCTCTTGGAACCTGAGTGCATAAGCCGAATAAACTGAGTTTAGGACTGAAGATCATCACGAAGAGGGGTGGGTATAAATAAACTTTGAGCCTTTATCCTTTGTTTCTTAAACCGTGAACCAAGCCGCGTTACAACCCTTGAAAGTCCTAATTGAAGCATGGTTAGTTCGAAAGCATACTGTTACCAAAAAGGTATCCTGACTCCTTAAGGTTACCACAAATGCCGAGTTGATATTTCATTTTTACAAACGTCACAAATATCATGTTTTTACAAATATCACGTTTTTACACCCCTTTGTTTTAATGTTTATTCAAAAATCAAGACATTGTATGCGTTGCATCTCATGAATGTATTATTAAACATATTCTGCTACATAATTTCAAATGTTAGCAACAGAAAGAATTTGCACAGGGTACAACTAATGACTAAAAGTTATCCAAACCAACAAAGATTACTCCAAAAAAGGCAATGTCTCCTACACACACAAGGGGCATGGTACGTTTTGCCCAATCAATCTGGGGCAATCAAGTTAAGATTCCAAGAATCTCTCAAAAGCAAAAATAGTCAGGGGCGTCGTCCTAAGATTATGATTACTAGGGGCATGTCGCCCATAGTGCATATCTCATAAAGTCCTCGCGAGGCGAATCTTTCCAAAGTTCCTACTAACTGGGGCAAACCTGCGCAAATCCAGTTTGACATCCAGGAATGGTAGTTACTATAATATTGGGGGCAATTCTCACACCCCCACAGAGTAATCATCTTCAAATACTTTCGTCCCGACAAAGACATGACTCCCCAACAGAGTTTACATCTTCAACACTGCTGGTTCTCCAACACTTTGCTCTCTTCCAAATACTTTTGTCACCAATCAGGGTCCATCAAGTTACTGGTCATCCCCAAGCAGAAATTATAAATTCCCAGCTGAGCATCTCCAAAGCAAGATTAGACATCAAAATCACAAAGACATAGAGATTTATTTTCCCAATCAAGATAACATAAATCATGTTCACATATCATAAACATAGTCATACATTGCATACATTACCTCATAATAAATTCATACATAACATACAAGTTTCTCATTTATTTTGAGAGACTCGTCACATAAATACATGCATCATGGCATTGCATGCTGCTAACTTTGTCTTTCAGGTAAGTTCCCAAGCAGACGAGTATCATCAACAAATCATTCCAATCAGATATACATTCCGGAAGCTCGAACCCCGGATATTCTGAAAATTCCAATCAGATGAACATTCTGGAAACGTGACCCCCAGACTTCTGAAACATTCCAATCAGATATACATTCCAGAAGCTCGAACCCCGGACATTCTGAAAATTCCAATCAGATGAACATTCTGGAAGCGTGACCCCCAGACTTCTGAAACATTCCAATCAGATATACATTCCGGAAGCTCGAACCCCGGACATTCTGAGAATTCCAATCAGATGAACATTCTGGAAACGTGACCCCCAGACTTCTGAAACATTCCAATCAGATATACATTCCGGAAGCTCGAACCCCGGACATTCTGAGAATTCCAATCAGATGAACATTCTGGAAACGTGACCCCCAGACTTCTGAAACATTCCAATCAGATATACATTCCGGAAGCTCGAACCCCGGACATTCTGAAAATTCCAATCAGATGAACATTCTGGAAGCGTGACCCCCAGACTTCTGAAACATTCCAATCAGATATACATTCCGGAAGCTCGAACCCCGGACATTCTGAGAATTCCAATCAGATGAACATTCTGGAAGCGTGACCCCCAGACTTCTGAAACATTCTTATCAGATATACATTCCGGAAGCTCGAACCCCGGACATTCTGAAAATTCCAATCAGATGCACATTCTGGAAGCGTGACTCCCAGACTTCTGAAACATTCTTATAACTCCCATCTTTTGACACTCATTCAAGACACAATTCAGAAACAATCCAAGATCTAATTCAGTTACTACGAACGGTGCTGACACGATCAATCTCCAACAAATACTTCCCAGTGGATTCAGTCTAACGTACGACTCATCCTAAGTATATTCTTCAGATACGGTCTAACTACGACGTATTCTAATTCTCAGGTCTATCAAGCCCATCTCCGACAAAAGTCCCTACTTCAGCTAGGGCAAATTTCTTGGTATTCTAGTGTTCAATCATCTTCCA
This sequence comes from Vicia villosa, assembly GCF_029867415.1. NCBI lineage: Eukaryota > Viridiplantae > Streptophyta > Magnoliopsida > Fabales > Fabaceae > Vicia > Vicia villosa. The sequence continues at coordinate 26,861 of NW_026704947.1, forward strand.
CCTTCAGATACCGACCGACATACAAACCACTCTACATCTTCAGGTTTAAGATAATTGAACAGGGGCAGCTGTCATACCCCAAAATTTGCCCTCATATATTTACGAACGCCATTTTATTTCGAATAAATGAATTGGCACAGTGGGTAAGAACTTGAGCATGAAAGCTACAATGGCGCGAGGCCCCGTGTTCGAGTCCCTCTATGGACATATTTTCTTTCTTTTATTTTGTTACTAACTTAATTTCCATTTTAAATTACTTTTCTTAAAATAAAAAAAAATGTTTTTATTGATTTTAACTAATTTTCTACACCTTTTTACATCTTAATTTAGTTTTTAGTTAAAAAAAAAATAATAATCCTAAAACAGAACTCAATTAATTCTTTTTTTGGGCTTTTAAATTATTTTTAATTAATTAGGGTCCAGTATACTTTGACCTAATTTTACATTTTTATAAATAGGAATAATTACTAATCCTAAGGGGGATTTTTTGGTTTTCATAAGGATTTGGCAGCAGAAAGCACCCTAACAGAACCGCAAAAGGCCGTGGAAGTCAAGATTTTCGCAGACCAAGAATTCGATCAATTAAGCCATTCTGGTGTTTGTGAAAGCCCTCTCGACGCCTTCTGAAGTGGATTGGACCGATACTAACATCCAGAACATTCCGAATTATCTCCAGCAAAGTCACGGTTTGTGCCCAATTTCTCGAATTCGATTACGCTCATATGATCATCATAAACAACATATGAATGTATATCCTGGATCGTGATCATGTGTAGAAGCGCTCTGTGCCATTTAATTTGTATTTAGTTACAGATTGAAGATCGTGCCATGGCTAGGGTTTCTGAGTTTCAAATTGGGAATTATGGTTACAGACAAAATTGACCGAGACTAATGCTTTCGTTGATTTCAGGGGTTCGACTATTGTTAATTTAGGCCATCGTTTTGGATTTATTACTGAGTATCTGCAGGTATTGGAGATGAAGGTCTACAGCCACACGCAAAAACCGTGGCCGAAAGTCCCCATGTTCTTTAAACTCCACGAAGAAGAAGAAGAAGATACAGCGCGCGATGTTTCTTCTTTTTTAATTTTGAATCTTCGTTTTGTTTTATATATATTAATTTATGTTAGATATGTTAACAGTGATAGCTTAGTGTCCTAATGGCAAGGCACGTTGTTTGGAACCTAGACGACCTGGGTTCGATCCCAGCGTCGTGCAATATTTTTTGCACATTTGTTTTGTTTCAGATCCTGCATCCCTAGTTCCTAAAGGAACATCATAGGCCTTCACATCAAGACCGTCCGATCGTTTGAAATGCAAATCCAACGCCATCAGAACGCAGGAGCACCATAGGCACCCAAGATCTCGCCACAGCAAATTGCTACGCTAAGTTTTCTCTTTTTTGTTTTACTTTTAATTATATAAATTCAATTTTTATTTTATTTATATATATATATATATATATTTATTTCTTTTGTAATTTCTTTTAATGAAATCTTCTGTTCTTTTTTTTTTTACATAATAATAATATTTATATTTATAATACTTTTTATATTATTTTTATTGATTATATTTATTATATTTATTCTATTATTTTATTTATAATAATTACCATATTTATTTTTATTTATTTATTTTTATTTATTTATCTTAATTATTTTAATTAGATTATATATTTTAATATCTTTAACAAAATTCCATATATATCTTATTTTTATTCTAAAAAATCCATAAAAAATGCCTTAGCGTCTGATTTTATTTTCTTCCACCGATTTAATTAATTAGGTCGCGAGACCAATAATTAATTAAATTATTTACGTTTTTATTCCATTCGTATCCTAATCAGGGTTTATGAGAATTTCCCCTACACTAAAAAATATTTGTCTGTATCCTTTTCAGGTTTCATTTTCGGATGCCTTCCGATAACGCGCCACGTCAAGCCACAAGCTAAGTCCTATTTCGTATTTATTTTAAATAACTGTTCTATTTTATTTTGTTTTTTTTTATCAAATTAGGGTTAAACTTAATTGCCATTGAATTAGCCCTGCACTCACTGCTTCCTCTTATTTCTCTATTCAATTATCAGATGGTCAGAGTCAATGCTTCAATCTACTTCCAATTCTCAACCTTCATCAATCGAAGCTAAGTTTCTTTTACCCTTTTTCTGTATTGTTATGTTTATTTTTAGGGTTAACCCTAGTTGCCTCTGAACAAATAATACACTCACTCTCTTCTGTTTATTCTTTCCTTTTCAATTTTCAGGGTTTGTTGACCTCCGAGGCAACCTCCAACCGCTAACCATATCAGATCAAATACAAAGCTAAGTGCCTCTTATTATCATACTATTCATTTATTTTAATTTCTTTTTTTATCCTTTTTATTTTTAGGGTTAACTCATTCGCCCTCGAATCTGATAATGCACTCACCCTCTTTTGTTTGTCATTTTTCTTTCTTTCAGGGTTTGTCAAATGCCAAAGCTACGTTATTGGTAACCCTAAAATCTCTTCTGTTTTTATTATTATTACTTATGTCAAACCCTATTAAGGGATCCGCTGGTTTCATTTTCCCCTTCCCCATTACTATTGTTATTATTTTATATTGCTGCGTGGTTAGTAATTTAGGGAGTGATAACCCTGAACTGGATTAGAGTCACTAATTATAAGATAAATAACTGAATTGAACCACGTGATTGTTGCACACACGCACCCTTTTGGGGTAACCTCTCTGTTGCCTTGTTGCCTGTTGCCTTTGTGTTTGTTTTGCAGAATAGCCATGTCCCTCGAATACGAGGATACCTCAGCCATGTTGCCTCGATTAAAGGTCATGGTCCCTAATGATGCTGCCTTCGATACACTAACATGACCTCGACCCTCGGAAGTTGCCCACGAATAAGGCTGAGGTATCTTCTGGTTGCCTAACGAAAATGGCTTATTCTAATTCTTGCCTTAGACTACCTGCCCTTCTATGGCATGGGACAGTCTCATGGCAAAGGATGCTTCGACGACCCTTCAACCTCCAAACGAAAGGCTTCCTGCCCTCTTATGGCAAGGATAGACCCTTTCATTCTGAAAGGCTAAAAAGAGACCTATCATCTGAGTTTAAGGTAATTGCCCCTAATTGCCTTGCAATGCTCATCTTTAATATTCTTTCTCACAATTCTTCGAAAACAGGCTACGCTCATTTACGAGCTAAAGTCCATTTTTTCCTCTTTCATCTACATTTTCTGAAAACGAGCAAGCAAAGCAATTAAGAGCCCATGTAAAACCATGGATGCAAAGGGTGCCTTACACCTTCCCTTTGCATAAATTACCCCCCGAACTTAGATTTCTTTAAAAAAGGTTTTTTTTCTGTTTCTTTTTGCCTTTCTGATTTAGTTTGGATAAAATAAAAGTCGGTGGCGACTCTTGCTTAACCGCGACATTTCGATCGATAAAAAGTCAGTTCACCGTATTACAGAACTGGCGACTCTGCTGGGGATGAATTTCGATTAAGAGGGGTTACCTTAAAAGTTTAGGATTCACCTTAAATGTTTTCTATTGTTTGCTTTGTTTGTTTTATTTTTCAGGGGCGTTTTGGGAAAATTGAAGGACGAATCCTATTCCCGGATTCAAGAACACTTAAGCTTAGGAGCGGCATAGTCATGGAGATCCCCCTTGTGCATGCTTGGGGTTGGTCAAAATGAAGTTCGCACTTGAGTTAGGCCTCCACTGGTTATTGTGTACCTCTTTTGCATGAGAGAGGTTTACGCATGTATCTTTGGGTGCGTCGGAGCTCAGGGACCTTTAGTCACCTTTAACCCATCTTGGCCTTTAGGAACGTAGTGGGAGGACTACTCTTGATGCATGTTAAGGGCATAGTCGCTACCCGATACTACAACTCAGATAGGTTTCTTCCTAAAGTATCATTGCGTGGTATGCATGTACCATGTTCGAGGGTGCTTTAGAGGGGGCTGACAATTTTGAGTCACTTGGTAGAACCCGATGCTGAAATCTCCTTATCCATAGAAATGCCTTTGGGAAAGACACCTAATCAAACTCCATGCAAGCCTTAAGCCAAAAAATGTGTGACTTGTGTGACTTACTTGTGTATGCTACTAACCCTTCTATTTCTTTGCAGGACTTGTTTGTGGGACATTTCGTCCTTATTACCTTATGCCTTACTTAATGCATCACATGTGCATGACATCATGACATCATGACATCATAAGCATAACATGATTTAACTAACCCTTTCAAGGATCTTAGGAATTTAGGGCGCACGATTTCAGGTGCCGTTATCAAAGACTGAATCCCTATCAAGGGGCAAGAGGATTTATTTTCCTCTGGCCACATACCTTCCAATTCAGAGACTCGATACCTATCAAGGGGCAAGAGGATTTATTTTCCTCTAGCCATGTACCTTAAAATTCAGAAGCATCCCGAATCAGAGGCGATGACCCACTGGATATGGTGAGCTTGATTCCCATAGAAGAACACCAAAAATCAGAGTTCTTCAAACGAAGAAGCGACCAAATCATTTTAAAACGTTGCTAACTAAATTTCCAGAGGTCCTTGAAAATAATTGCATCTGCATTCATAACATTGCATCACATGTTTCCACCACAGGTTTCTCACCTCCTTGCTGTTTATTTAAGCATCATGAATCTCGAGCAATCAGTCAAAGACCTTCAAGCTCAGAACGCCCAATTTCAAGATCTGATCCTGAACTTGTCCAAGGGGCAAGATGAACTGAAAACGCTCCTTACCGAGAATAAAAAGAAGAAGAAGAAAGGTAAGAAGACTCAGGTGAAAAAGCTTAGACCGATCTTGCAACTCAGGGATGCTGAAACCTCTGAAGACAGTGATGAGGATGAGCAAGATGATGATGCTAGTATCAAAACCGATGCAAAAAGTAACCACGATTCTGCCAAACTCTCTGAAGAAGAAGAGGACTATTACCATGAGGACGAACATCCCGATGACAAATACAAGATGTTAGAAGAGCGTCTGAGAAGTGTGGAAATTCAGAAGGTACCTGGGCTGGATTTTGAAGAGCTTGGACTTGTGCCTGGGGTCGTTATTCCTCCAAAATTCAAAACTCCCGCCTTTGCTAAGTATGATGGAGTCTCTTGTCCTAAACTACACTTGAGGTCTTATGTGAGGAAGATTCAGCCTCACACTGATGATAAGAGGCTCTGGATCCATTTCTTTCAGGAAACTTATCTGGAACTCAACTCGAATGGTACTATCAACTGGAAAGTACCAACATCCATACTTGGGAAGATTTAGTTGTTGCCTTCTATAAGCAATACCAATATAATTCCGATCTCGCACCAACTCGCATGCAACTACAAAGCATGTCTATGGGACCCAAGGAAAGTTTCAAGGAGTATGCTCAGAAATGGAGAGATCTAGCTGGAAGAGTCAAACCTTCCTTGGCCGACAGAGAGATGGTAGATATGTTCATGAATACACTGACCGGCCCTTTCTATAGTCATTTGCTGGGAAGTTCATCATTTGGATTCACTGAGCTTATACTGACTGGAGAACGTGTTGAAAGTGGTATCCGAAGCGGAAAAATTCAGGTGGCTACTTCTTCCGATACTATAAAAAGTCGTACAATGGGAGGAATGAATCTGACACTGTTGGGGCAATTTTGGTCTCTAATCAAGCATCGATACAACAACAAAACAACCAACGTAAACAAAGCGCATCCAAAAGACAATTCACAAAGATCAACATGTCTTTGACTCAAGCGCTGCAACACTTGTTGAAAGCAGAGTTACTTATACAGATAGCTCCTCATCCAAATCCCAACACTTCCTCCCCTCGCTATAATCCCAACGCGAGGTGTGCATATCACTCCAATAGTCCTGGACATGACACTGACAACTGCTGGACATTGAAGAATAAGATCCAAGACATGATCGATGCCGGGGAAATCAAGTTCGATCCTCCTGTAACTCCTAACGTGATCACTGCTCCCATGCCTAATCACAACAAGAGTGCTAATATTGTGGATGGCTAGAAGGATGGACTTTAAGATCATTAGTTTTACTTTCAGTTGCAATTTCTTTTTTTGTTTGTTTAAACATTCGACTTATGATAGACATTATCTGTTTTAATAATCATCATCAGTGCATTGCATATGTTTGTCTTGAGTAATTTATTTCGCTATCACTCATTTTAAATTATGTATTTACTTTGCATATGTTTTATGATACTCAATTCCTGCTAAAGCTGTAAGCCTTTTGAGGGAGGATGACGAAAACGATACCGCAACTGATCGGGAAATTATAGCAAGTGTACTATTTCCTCGATGTAGTAGTAAAGAAGGGTAAATACCCAGTATCGAACTCGCGGACTGCGTGTAAACTACAAGTTTCACAATGATTCAATTGAACAAAAATATCATGGGGGTTGTTTTGGTTTGTTTGATTAATTAGAATTACTAGAAATAAATAAAACACTAAATAAAAGATAGCTTGGTGCAAATATGAGCAGATATGCTAAGGTAGATGTATGAATCCTATGTAACTCCTTGAAACCACCGTGTTCATGAGATGATTTAATTATAACTGTGTATCAATTCTATAAATAGTTCTCCCTAATTCCTTAGTGAAGAACCCCTTAACACTAATTAGACAATCTCAATTCCTCAATAACTGAATTTAGTATTAGGTCTTTTATGCATTAGAGTCTAGAATGAATGATCACTAAAGTGCAATCCTTATTCCTAAGCGATTTGCCGGAAGTGTTTTGATTCACAAGCATTAGGGAGGTTTGTCACGCCAAACCCTAACCATAGAACGATAAGATACTTTCCAATATAATAAAGCATTAAGAACAATGAATCAAAAACTCAATTTATAATTAAACATCAAATTCATCAACAACGGTTGTGACAATTCATCACATAAAAAGATTCAGGGACATCACCCCTAGCATAGTGTTGTTTAGCTACTCATAATGATAAAGAAAACAACAAGAGTAATTGAAGTCATTACAAGAAATTAGTGGTTGATATGATCTCCAATCGCCAGTGCTCTTGAAGATCTTCTTCCAAAACCCTTGACTCTTCTTTCTCTGTAATTCTCTCTGCTCGATGATCCAAGATGCCTCTCTTCTATTCCTGTTAGGTTTTAGTAGTGTTGCTTCACTCACTCCGTATCCGGAATGACCGAAATACCCTTAATGAGGCCCAAGGTTTCCAAAATATCAAAATTAGAACATCTGCCCGCGCTCAACAACACGGGCCGTGTGCAGGAACACGGGTGCCCGTGTTGTCCATCTGGCCCTCACCTCAAAATTCACTTTCTGGGCACTTTTCCACACGGGCCGTGTGCAGGAACACGGGTGCCCGTGTAAAACCTCTGTTTTGCTCTCCAGAATCCACTTTCCAGGCAGCTTTTGACACGGCCGTGTGGGTGCACACGGGTGCCCGTGTTGGCCTCTTCTTTAGCTCTTTCAGCTCCTTTTTCTCGCCTCGGAGTGCCATCTTTCTCGGGATTAACCTGGCCAACAACATACTAACAACCAACGCATAAAATGGCATTTTTATGAAGCTTAAACACACTAATAATGTAAAAGCTCAAACAACCGAAAAACTAAGGAACTTATATAAAAACTTAAAACAATGCCACTTTGTATTACCAAGATTACAACTTTTGATCGGAAAAAGGTGTGGAAACTTACTAGAAATGGTGACCGATCACAACCCCACACTTATCTCATTGCTTGTCCTCAAGTGATGTATCGAGTCAAAACAAAAGGTCACCGACAAGATTCTTTTCTCCACAACACAACCAGGTTTTTCGCAAGGTTCCTACACTTAGCAATCAAGTGTAAGGTTCCCTTCTTCCGACTATCCATGGCATTCCCACCTTCGAGCACGTCTATCACCTGCAAGCTTTTCACATTCTCACAAAATCTCTCCGGGTTACGGTGTTTACACTCATAGTATCAAGGCATGCATATTACTTTTAACTTTGAATAAATTCTCAAATCACTACACACAAGGATCACACACACTTTATGAGGTCTTCGGGTTGTAACGTGGCTTAGGTTTGGTGGGTTAACAAGGAATGGGATAACGATTGGTTTTAAGTGCTCGGCATCACATAGGTTTCACTTCTTCACTCATTTTGATCTGTATCTTAAGAATGGGGTTTAAACCTTCTTTAGCTAAAAATGGACAAGGGTACATGCATTATTCTTTTTCTCTTCTCTTTTTTTTTTCTTTTTGTTTTCATAAGATCTATATTCAAAAATTTTTTTCTTTTCTTGTACTCTTTTCTTGTTCCACTCTTCAATGGTTTACAACCCCACACTTAGATCTTTTTATGTCTTTCGAGTGATCTATTATGAATGCCGAGCAATGATACAAACAATGAGAAGGCAAGTGGAGGAAAAATAACACGATGAACAAAAATAAAAATTACGGCTCAAAGGGGGTTAACAATGGATAACATGCAAACGGGATGGTTAAAAAGGCTCGGGGTTAAAACAAAAAACTTGCCTCAGTGTGCGCTTTCATAGTGTGCTTGTGTTATGAGAAAATACGCAAAATCAAAGTGAATAGTGCCATACCTGAACTTGACTCTCATATGGATGTTATGCATTTGGCTCTGATGTCTCACCGGGTCGGTTAAGCTTGCATGCTTCAACGTACTCTAAGTGTTTTGCCATTTCCTTTCATCAAAAGTTCACCATACTCTTTCTTGGTTCAGTGTGCTTCCTTGCGTCCTACCTTCTTTTCTTGGTTGTGTCAACTTCTGTGGTGCCTGTAGAGATTAAGTGTGAGTTGTGTTGTTCAACCACTTTCTATTCGTTTGCACCTTTTCCGACTTGTATCGAACCTGGTAACACCATGGCAGCATTGAAACTCGAAATAAAAACAAAACAGAAAGACAAAGAACTGGTCAAAATTCAAAAACAGAAAGTAGAAAACAATAAAGCAACTAAAATAAAAATAAGACAATAAAGCAAAATAAAATAAGAAGTAAGACCCTCCCCCACACTTGAACGAAACATTGTCCGCAATGTTTAAATTCCAGTGTGACAGGGCCTACCCGCTTACTGAAATGGTGGTGGAGGAGGGGGATCCTGAGGATAATGCATCATAAGGCGGCGCATCATCTCCTGGACATCATCTATCACTGCCCCTTGCCGAAACAACTCAACACCTTGCCGTGTCTGCTCAGTCCGGAGGGCTCCAATCTCCGTCTGTACCCACCCCCATTGATCTTGAGTCATGGAGGATGACCCATCAGTGTGCTGGAAGAATTGTTGGGGGGGTGGTACCGGATGATCCTGGTTAGGCATGTCATCCTCCATGTCATCACCTGCAAAGTTATGACCATGTGGAGGGCTTTCACCCATATCACCACCTGTAGCTACATACAGCCAGTTAGCACGGTTAGCAATAGAAATAGTGTCAGGTGCCGGTAGTGCCATAATGTGCTGCCCGTGCATCATGAGAGAGTAGTACCCTGGCTGGACTACAATCATTTTTTGATTGACAAGAGTCTGCATGTCAATCTTCTTACCTGGGATAGAGGGCTCCTCTATCAAGAGTTGACTATACTCTAGGTAATCAGCTAGCTGGGTGATCATCCCACCCACAGAGATCTCTCCCGAAGAGGCATTCCCCACCTGTTTAAGGTGATTAGCAGCAAAAGCGGCCACATTTACACGACTTACCTCAATCATATTATTTAGCAGGAACAGTTCCCTCTTAGCACACACCCCTGTGCTATCTCCCCTCGCAAAAAGGGTAAAGGCTAACCCTTTCTGAGCATACCTGAAGCATGGGTTATGAATCCCTGAGGCCTTAGCCCTGCTAGGATTGTACCCCGGTGAACCAGTTATAGCTTCCCAAAATTCACAAGCAGGGAAAGTTTCAGGTGGGGCTCCTGGTCCTGCAGAAGGTAATTTTAAGGCTTCCCCAACCTGTTCTACAGAAAGAGTGTGCTTATTTCCAAACATATAGAATTCAAGATTACCAAAATACTCCATTTCGGAGCCATTCCATTTGTGCCTCAACTTAAAATCTACCGTGCTCAGAAACTCAAGAGTTAGACCCTCATAAGTCGGTGCCTCAAATAACATAAACGGTAACATCCCGATGTTGTGAAACATGCGGTACACTTCATCCTTAAGGCCTAACTTTACAAGGGTCTCATCACAAATATACCGGGTCGGGAGTAAAGTACGCTGCACTAATACATCATACCTGGCTTTGTGCTCAGGAAGGGCAAATGTAATGCCATGGGCATTCTCTTCTTCGTCCCTCCCACGACCGGTTGCGCGACTAGAAGCGCGACGGACACGTTGTCTTGGTTGGGAGGATTCTGCAAGAAAATCATCCCTTACGTTGCGGCGCTGAGTTGTCTTTCGGGGAGGCATGATAAAATCTCTGCAGAAATACAAAACAAGAAACAACACACAAAAGGAAAAATTCGCAGAAATTAAAATGCAGAGAAATCAAAATCTAAACCGATAGGAATGTAGAGGATGATGAGTGGAGTAACTTTTGTGAAGGCAATATGGTGATTAAGTGGGTGTTTGATGGTGGGTGAGTGACTTTAGTGAAGGTGGAGGCTAGGTTTCAATGGAGAAAGTGAGTGAGAAGTGAGAAAAGTGAATGGGTGGAGGAAGAAGAGAGATATAACGCAGGTGGGGCCCACATGGAAGAGTGGGAAAAATTTTAAAATTCTGGCCCGCATAGACCACACGGCCGTGTGGATGCACACGGGTGGCCGTGTTGCTGAACACGGACCGTGTTCCTGCACACGGGTGGCCGTGTTGCAGGTGCTGAAGCTTTCCAAAAAAAATTCATTTTTCAACTGAGTATGGCTCAACACGGGCCGTGTTGCTACACACGGGCGCCCGTGTTGATGATCTTCTTAGCATCAACTTGTACCTTCTTCGAGTTGCTCCTACCTGTTCAAACTCTACTACCTGCACTAAAACAAAATAAAGAAAACAAAAGCACATGTTAATGAAAACAAGCGTGGGTTGCCTCCCACGAAGCGCTTCGTTTAACGTCGCATGGCTCGACGGTCCATTACCCTTTATTATGGAGGGTATTTCCTTTTCCAAACTTTGTTGCTTGTTACTTTCTCACCCAAGAACTCATGAAGATGATAAGCATAGACCACTTTTCTCTTCAACTCACTTCCCGCATTCTTCTTGACTTCCTTAGCCTTCTTGGGATTTTTGATAGCTCCCTGAGTTGTTTCCACCCGAGAGGTTATGCTTGAGACTTTTTCTTGGAGCTGTTCAGGCCTTTTGTCTTTTTTTTCACTTTCCGCCATATCCACAAAAGTTTGATCATTTACACCTGTCCTATGTTTCTTAACTCCTAACATCTTCAAGGTTACTTCTTCATCAAATGATTTTAGCGTTAGTGTCCCTTTTTCAATGTCAAAGTTGCAGCGGCCTGTCAACAAAAAGGGTCTCCCAAGAAGGATAGGTGTTTCTTCGTCTTCCGGAATGTCCATGATGTGGAAGTCAACAGGGAATACAAATTTGTCAACCTCCACTAGTACATCTTCAGCTACCCCATAAGATTTCTTGGTGGTGTGATCAGCGAACCTTAACTTTTTCTTACTTTCCTTAACCTCTCCCAATTCAAGCTTTTTGAAAATAGATAGTGGCATTAAACTCACACTGGAACCAGAATCAATGAGTGCCTTTTTGAACATTCGATTCTTGATAGTGCATGGTATCGCCACAGCTCCAGGGTCTTTCCTCTTGGTTGGGATCTTCCTTACTGACGAGACTAAACCGCACTTCTCAGTTGCAATCTTTTGTTCTCCTTCCACTGATCTCTTCTTTGTCATTACCTCCTTCAGAAATTTCTTATACAATGGCATGTGCTCAAGTGCTTCGAAGAAGGGTAAATTCACCTCTAGCTTTTTGAACAATTCAGTAAATTTCTCAAAGTCTTTGTCTTTTGAATCCTTCTTTGTCACTCTGGAAGGGAAAGGTAGTTTGATCGCCGGTTCAGCCTTTTTCTTATTTTTTTCTTCAGGTGGTTTAACTGGTGGTATCACCACTTCTGGCTCTCTTGGGTTCTCTCTTATTTCCAAATCTACATCTATCACCATAGGGTCATCTATCTCTTCTTTTTCTTTTTCCGATTCTAACACCTTTTTACTTCTTGTTGAAACAGCATTGATCTTCTCCAGATTTTTCTGATCTTTCACAGTTTCGCTCGGAAAGTTTCCTTGTGGCTGTAAAGTGAGATGTTGTGCTATTTGACCCATTTGAACTTCAAGATTTTTAATTGAAGCCGTGGTGTTCCTGAGGTTGGCTCTTGTCTCTTCCTGAAACTGAGAGTTTTGGGTTGCCACTTTTTCAAGAGCGATCTCCCAATCTTCTTTCTTTGGTACCTGTTGTTGAAATTGTTGAGGATGATGTTGGAATTGTTGTTGCGGACGATATTGTTGTCCCTGTGGTTGGTATTGTTGAGTCTGAGGCTGATATGGTTGTTGTCCTTGAACCTGCTTCTGGACGTTTCCTTGCTGGTCTTTCCATGAGAAATTCGGATGATTTTTCCACCCCGGATTATATGTGTTGGCATAAGGATTGTTTTGCCTCAACATATGAATTTGCTCAACCTGTTCTTGAGTTGCTACACAATGCATAGCAAAGTGCGGTCCACCACATATTTCACAAAGAACCGCTTTAACTGGTTCTACCTGTGCTACTGTCTGAGTTCCAATATTCATCTTTTTTAACCTTCTCTCTACCTCTGCAGCAATCTGATCCTCCATCTTAACAACCTGCTCTGGCAATTTCAAATCAATTTTACCCTCCGGTTGGTTCATGGTTCGATCATACAACTCAAGATGCTCGTTAGCAGCAATTGCCTCTATGATCCTTTTCATAACTGTGGCTGTAGCAAAATTTGTTGAACCACCAGCAGCGGTATCAATAAGCTGCTTTGTCTTGAGTCGCAACCCATTCACAAAATTCTGCATTTGCTCGGTAGCGTCCATGTTATGAGTAGGACATGCAGTCAAACACCTTTTGAACCTCTTGTATGCATCCCCCAATGATTCCCCCTCTTTTTGTTTGAAATTGACAATGTCATATCTTTTTCGGATAAACACCGACGCAGGAAAATATTCATTGAGGAATGCCGTTTCCATCTCTTGCCATGTCGTGATACTTGCAGCCGGAAGTGAGTAAAACCACTCCTCTGCGTCATCAGTAAGTGTAAACGGGAACATAACAAGTCTCTTAGCCTCCTCTGAATGACCTTCGATCTTCAATGAAGTTGTCGTAGTGAGAAATCTCTGAAGATGCTTATTTGCATCCTCGTTAATTCTTCCGGAGAACGGCTTGCTCTCTAACTGGCGAATGGTGGATGGATGCAATTGAAAATGTGCCACATTCACAGGTTGATTAACAATAGTCATCCGGTTGGGGTGAGCATTTGCCCCTCCATAGTCCCCTAACAATCTTTCTGCAGGGGGTTGATTTCCAGCCATGTTAACTGGTTCCTGAACTATCTCCCTGTCAAAGTCCGAGTCGCTGTGCTCCGAGTGCACAGACACTTCGTCGTCGCTTTCCTGATGTGGAACACTAAGACTTGCACTTGGTGCTGCCAGTCTTTCAAGTCTTGCCTTGCGGCGTCTCTCGTGCAGAGCTCTTTCTGGTTCTGTGTCAAAGGAAAATTTAGCTGAGGTCTGACCTCGCATAAACAGTTAGACAACAGTTAGAACAGATACAAGACTGCAACGAAATTAAAATAACAGATAAAAATAAAATTTTGGTCGCAGAGCAACAAAATTTCAATTGACTTAGAGTTCGGCTTATAGTTTGGCAGTCCCCGGCAACGGCGCCAAAAACTTGATCGGGAAATTATAGCAAGTGTACTATTTCCTCGATGTAGTAGTAAAGAAGGGTAAATACCCAGTATCGAACTCGCGGACTGCGTGTAAACTACAAGTTTCACAATGATTCAATTGAACAAAAATATCATGGGGGTTGTTTTGGTTTGTTTGATTAATTAGAATTACTAGAAATAAATAAAACACTAAATAAAAGATAGCTTGGTGCAAATATGAGCAGATATGCTAAGGTAGATGTATGAATCCTATGTAACTCCTTGAAACCACCGTGTTCATGAGATGATTTAATTATAACTGTGTATCAATTCTATAAATAGTTCTCCCTAATTCCTTAGTGAAGAACCCCTTAACACTAATTAGACAATCTCAATTCCTCAATAACTGAATTTAGTATTAGGTCTTTTATGCATTAGAGTCTAGAATGAATGATCACTAAAGTGCAATCCTTATTCCTAAGCGATTTGCCGGAAGTGTTTTGATTCACAAGCATTAGGGAGGTTTGTCACGCCAAACCCTAACCATAGAACGATAAGATACTTTCCAATATAATAAAGCATTAAGAACAATGAATCAAAAACTCAATTTATAATTAAACATCAAATTCATCAACAACGGTTGTGACAATTCATCACATAAAAAGATTCAGGGACATCACCCCTAGCATAGTGTTGTTTAGCTACTCATAATGATAAAGAAAACAACAAGAGTAATTGAAGTCATTACAAGAAATTAGTGGTTGATATGATCTCCAATCGCCAGTGCTCTTGAAGATCTTCTTCCAAAACCCTTGACTCTTCTTTCTCTGTAATTCTCTCTGCTCGATGATCCAAGATGCCTCTCTTCTATTCCTGTTAGGTTTTAGTAGTGTTGCTTCACTCACTCCGTATCCGGAATGACCGAAATACCCTTAATGAGGCCCAAGGTTTCCAAAATATCAAAATTAGAACATCTGCCCGCGCTCAACAACACGGGCCGTGTGCAGGAACACGGGTGCCCGTGTTGTCCATCTGGCCCTCACCTCAAAATTCACTTTCTGGGCACTTTTCCACACGGGCCGTGTGCAGGAACACGGGTGCCCGTGTAAAACCTCTGTTTTGCTCTCCAGAATCCACTTTCCAGGCAGCTTTTGACACGGCCGTGTGGGTGCACACGGGTGCCCGTGTTGGCCTCTTCTTTAGCTCTTTCAGCTCCTTTTTCTCGCCTCGGAGTGCCATCTTTCTCGGGATTAACCTGGCCAACAACATACTAACAACCAACGCATAAAATGGCATTTTTATGAAGCTTAAACACACTAATAATGTAAAAGCTCAAACAACCGAAAAACTAAGGAACTTATATAAAAACTTAAAACAATGCCACTTTGTATTACCAAGATTACAACTTTTGATCGGAAAAAGGTGTGGAAACTTACTAGAAATGGTGACCGATCAGCAACCTCATACCGTATGCTTTTGAACAGACTATGCTGACGATGTACAGGCATTGTTTCAATTCCTAAACAGTGGAGATATAAGGATGCTAATCCCTCGTCAACCCCTTTGAGCCTAAGGCGTAGGAGTTTTATTTCTTGAAAATTCAAAACCTTTGATTATAACCTGGGGCAGGGTAGTTCTCAGTTAATTTGGTTGTGCATCCTATTTTAAGAGAATCATTCAGTACACCTTTCAAGAAAAGGTTTCAATCACAAGCGTTCATCCGCATATCAAAGAAGTGTTGGAGATATCAACCAAAAGACAATGACGGTTCATCAATCATCAAACAAGGCAGTCAGTATCTTTCAAAAAAAAATGGAAAAAACATATATACAAAGAAAATCCTGCTAAGTCAAAAAAAAAAAAAATCAAAAGATGACTTAGGCAAAAATCAAGGCGTCCCGCTGACTGTAAGCTCAAAAGAGACAGTTCAGGCAAAAGTTAGGGATATCAAAAAGATGAAAAAAAGAAGTCAATAAATTCTTGAACAACTCAAAGTTGTGACTACCAAAAGGAAGAAGTGACTGCCATCTCAAAAGCTCTCTTTGCTTGTGAACCATCATCAGTATCAAAGGTACAAATCCAAAAGTCTCTTGGAACCTGAGTGCATAAGCCGAATAAACTGAGTTTAGGACTGAAGATCATCACGAAGAGGGGTGGGTATAAATAAACTTTGAGCCTTTATCCTTTGTTTCTTAAACCGTGAACCAAGCCGCGTTACAACCCTTGAAAGTCCTAATTGAAGCATGGTTAGTTCGAAAGCATACTGTTACCAAAAAGGTATCCTGACTCCTTAAGGTTACCACAAATGCCGAGTTGATATTTCATTTTTACAAACGTCACAAATATCATGTTTTTACAAATATCACGTTTTTACACCCCTTTGTTTTAATGTTTATTCAAAAATCAAGACATTGTATGCGTTGCATCTCATGAATGTATTATTAAACATATTCTGCTACATAATTTCAAATGTTAGCAACAGAAAGAATTTGCACAGGGTACAACTAATGACTAAAAGTTATCCAAACCAACAAAGATTACTCCAAAAAAGGCAATGTCTCCTACACACACAAGGGGCATGGTACGTTTTGCCCAATCAATCTGGGGCAATCAAGTTAAGATTCCAAGAATCTCTCAAAAGCAAAAATAGTCAGGGGCGTCGTCCTAAGATTATGATTACTAGGGGCATGTCGCCCATAGTGCATATCTCATAAAGTCCTCGCGAGGCGAATCTTTCCAAAGTTCCTACTAACTGGGGCAAACCTGCGCAAATCCAGTTTGACATCCAGGAATGGTAGTTACTATAATATTGGGGGCAATTCTCACACCCCCACAGAGTAATCATCTTCAAATACTTTCGTCCCGACAAAGACATGACTCCCCAACAGAGTTTACATCTTCAACACTGCTGGTTCTCCAACACTTTGCTCTCTTCCAAATACTTTTGTCACCAATCAGGGTCCATCAAGTTACTGGTCATCCCCAAGCAGAAATTATAAATTCCCAGCTGAGCATCTCCAAAGCAAGATTAGACATCAAAATCACAAAGACATAGAGATTTATTTTCCCAATCAAGATAACATAAATCATGTTCACATATCATAAACATAGTCATACATTGCATACATTACCTCATAATAAATTCATACATAACATACAAGTTTCTCATTTATTTTGAGAGACTCGTCACATAAATACATGCATCATGGCATTGCATGCTGCTAACTTTGTCTTTCAGGTAAGTTCCCAAGCAGACGAGTATCATCAACAAATCATTCCAATCAGATATACATTCCGGAAGCTCGAACCCCGGATATTCTGAAAATTCCAATCAGATGAACATTCTGGAAACGTGACCCCCAGACTTCTGAAACATTCCAATCAGATATACATTCCAGAAGCTCGAACCCCGGACATTCTGAAAATTCCAATCAGATGAACATTCTGGAAGCGTGACCCCCAGACTTCTGAAACATTCCAATCAGATATACATTCCGGAAGCTCGAACCCCGGACATTCTGAGAATTCCAATCAGATGAACATTCTGGAAACGTGACCCCCAGACTTCTGAAACATTCCAATCAGATATACATTCCGGAAGCTCGAACCCCGGACATTCTGAGAATTCCAATCAGATGAACATTCTGGAAACGTGACCCCCAGACTTCTGAAACATTCCAATCAGATATACATTCCGGAAGCTCGAACCCCGGACATTCTGAAAATTCCAATCAGATGAACATTCTGGAAGCGTGACCCCCAGACTTCTGAAACATTCCAATCAGATATACATTCCGGAAGCTCGAACCCCGGACATTCTGAGAATTCCAATCAGATGAACATTCTGGAAGCGTGACCCCCAGACTTCTGAAACATTCTTATCAGATATACATTCCGGAAGCTCGAACCCCGGACATTCTGAAAATTCCAATCAGATGCACATTCTGGAAGCGTGACTCCCAGACTTCTGAAACATTCTTATAACTCCCATCTTTTGACACTCATTCAAGACACAATTCAGAAACAATCCAAGATCTAATTCAGTTACTACGAACGGTGCTGACACGATCAATCTCCAACAAATACTTCCCAGTGGATTCAGTCTAACGTACGACTCATCCTAAGTATATTCTTCAGATACGGTCTAACTACGACGTATTCTAATTCTCAGGTCTATCAAGCCCATCTCCGACAAAAGTCCCTACTTCAGCTAGGGCAAATTTCTTGGTATTCTAGTGTTCAATCATCTTCCACCTTCAGATACCGACCGACATACAAACCACTCTACATCTTCAGGTTTAAGATAATTGAACAGGGGCAGCTGTCATACCCCAAAATTTGCCCTCATATATTTACGAACGCCATTTTATTTCGAATAAATGAATTGGCACAGTGGGTAAGAACTTGAGCATGAAAGCTACAATGGCGCGAGGCCCCGTGTTCGAGTCCCTCTATGGACATATTTTCTTTCTTTTATTTTGTTACTAACTTAATTTCCATTTTAAATTACTTTTCTTAAAATAAAAAAAAATGTTTTTATTGATTTTAACTAATTTTCTACACCTTTTTACATCTTAATTTAGTTTTTAGTTAAAAAAAAATAATAATCCTAAAACAGAACTCAATTAATTCTTTTTTTGGGCTTTTAAATTATTTTTAATTAATTAGGGTCCAGTATACTTTGACCTAATTTTACATTTTTATAAATAGGAATAATTACTAATCCTAAGGGGGATTTTTTGGTTTTCATAAGGATTTGGCAGCAGAAAGCACCCTAACAGAACCGCAAAAGGCCGTGGAAGTCAAGATTTTTGCAGACCAAGAATTCGATCAATTAAGCCATTCTGGTGTTTGTGAAAGCCCTCTCGACGCCTTCTGAAGTGGATTGGACCGATACTAACATCCAGAACATTCCGAATTATCTCCAGCAAAGTCACGGTTTGTGCCCAATTTCTCGAATTCGATTACGCTCATATGATCATCATAAACAACATATGAATGTATATCCTGGATCGTGATCATGTGTAGAAGCGCTCTGTGCCATTTAATTTGTATTTAGTTACAGATTGAAGATCGTGCCATGGCTAGGGTTTCTGAGTTTCAAATTGGGAATTATGGTTACAGACAAAATTGACCGAGACTAATGCTTTCGTTGATTTCAGGGGTTCGACTATTGTTAATTTAGGCCATCGTTTTGGATTTATTACTGAGTATCTGCAGGTATTGGAGATGAAGGTCTACAGCCACACGCAAAAACCGTGGCCGAAAGTCCCCATGTTCTTTAAACTCCACGAAGAAGAAGAAGAAGATACAGCGCGCGATGTTTCTTCTTTTTTAATTTTGAATCTTCGTTTTGTTTTATATATATTAATTTATGTTAGATATGTTAACAGTGATAGCTTAGTGTCCTAATGGCAAGGCACGTTGTTTGGAACCTAGACGACCTGGGTTCGATCCCAGCGTCGTGCAATATTTTTTGCACATTTGTTTTGTTTCAGATCCTGCATCCCTAGTTCCTAAAGGAACATCATAGGCCTTCACATCAAGACCGTCCGATCGTTTGAAATGCAAATCCAACGCCATCAGAACGCAGGAGCACCATAGGCACCCAAGATCTCGCCACAGCAAATTGCTACGCTAAGTTTTCTCTTTTTTGTTTTACTTTTAATTATATAAATTCAATTTTTATTTTATTTATATATATATATATTTATTTCTTTTGTAATTTCTTTTAATGAAATCTTCTGTTCTTTTTTTTTTTACATAATAATAATATTTATATTTATAATACTTTTTATATTATTTTTATTGATTATATTTATTATATTTATTCTATTATTTTATTTATAATAATTACCATATTTATTTTTATTTATTTATTTTTATTTATTTATCTTAATTATTTTAATTAGATTATATATTTTAATATCTTTAACAAAATTCCATATATATCTTATTTTTATTCTAAAAAATCCATAAAAAATGCCTTAGCGTCTGATTTTATTTTCTTCCACCGATTTAATTAATTAGGTCGCGAGACCAATAATTAATTAAATTATTTACGTTTTTATTCCATTCGTATCCTAATCAGGGTTTATGAGAATTTCCCCTACACTAAAAAATATTTGTCTGTATCCTTTTCAGGTTTCATTTTCGGATGCCTTCCGATAACGCGCCACGTCAAGCCACAAGCTAAGTCCTATTTCGTATTTATTTTAAATAACTGTTCTATTTTATTTTGTTTTTTTTTATCAAATTAGGGTTAAACTTAATTGCCATTGAATTAGCCCTGCACTCACTGCTTCCTCTTATTTCTCTATTCAATTATCAGATGGTCAGAGTCAATGCTTCAATCTACTTCCAATTCTCAACCTTCATCAATCGAAGCTAAGTTTCTTTTACCCTTTTTCTGTATTGTTATGTTTATTTTTAGGGTTAACCCTAGTTGCCTCTGAACAAATAATACACTCACTCTCTTCTGTTTATTCTTTCCTTTTCAATTTTCAGGGTTTGTTGACCTCCGAGGCAACCTCCAACCGCTAACCATATCAGATCAAATACAAAGCTAAGTGCCTCTTATTATCATACTATTCATTTATTTTAATTTCTTTTTTTATCCTTTTTATTTTTAGGGTTAACTCATTCGCCCTCGAACCTGATAATGCACTCACCCTCTTTTGTTTGTCATTTTTCTTTCTTTCAGGGTTTGTCAAATGCCAAAGCTACGTTATTGGTAACCCTAAAATCTCTTCTGTTTTTATTATTATTACTTATGTCAAACCCTATTAAGGGATCCGCTGGTTTCATTTTCCCCTTCCCCATTACTATTGTTATTATTTTATATTGCTGCGTGGTTAGTAATTTAGGGAGTGATAACCCTGAACTGGATTAGAGTCACTAATTATAAGATAAATAACTGAATTGAACCACGTGATTGTTGCACACACGCACCCTTTTGGGGTAACCTCTCTGTTGCCTTGTTGCCTGTTGCCTTTGTGTTTGTTTTGCAGAATAGCCATGTCCCTCGAATACGAGGATACCTCAGCCATGTTGCCTCGATTAAAGGTCATGGTCCCTAATGATGCTGCCTTCGATACACTAACATGACCTCGACCCTCGGAAGTTGCCCACGAATAAGGCTGAGGTATCTTCTGGTTGCCTAACGAAAATGGCTTATTCTAATTCTTGCCTTAGACTACCTGCCCTTCTATGGCATGGGACAGTCTCATGGCAAAGGATGCTTCGACGACCCTTCAACCTCCAAACGAAAGGCTTCCTGCCCTCTTATGGCAAGGATAGACCCTTTCATTCTGAAAGGCTAAAAAGAGACCTATCATCTGAGTTTAAGGTAATTGCCCCTAATTGCCTTGCAATGCTCATCTTTAATATTCTTTCTCACAATTCTTCGAAAACAGGCTACGCTCATTTACGAGCTAAAGTCCATTTTTTCCTCTTTCATCTACATTTTCTGAAAACGAGCAAGCAAAGCAATTAAGAGCCCATGTAAAACCATGGATGCAAAGGGTGCCTTACACCTTCCCTTTGCATAAATTACCCCCCGAACTTAGATTTCTTTAAAAAAGGTTTTTTTTCTGTTTCTTTTTGCCTTTCTGATTTAGTTTGGATAAAATAAAAGTCGGTGGCGACTCTTGCTTAACCGCGACATTTCGATCGATAAAAAGTCAGTTCACCGTATTACAGAACTGGCGACTCTGCTGGGGATGAATTTCGATTAAGAGGGGTTACCTTAAAAGTTTAGGATTCACCTTAAATGTTTTCTATTGTTTGCTTTGTTTGTTTTATTTTTCAGGGGCGTTTTGGGAAAATTGAAGGACGAATCCTATTCCCGGATTCAAGAACACTTAAGCTTAGGAGCGGCATAGTCATGGAGATCCCCCTTGTGCATGCTTGGGGTTGGTCAAAATGAAGTTCGCACTTGAGTTAGGCCTCCACTGGTTATTGTGTACCTCTTTTGCATGAGAGAGGTTTACGCATGTATCTTTGGGTGCGTCGGAGCTCAGGGACCTTTAGTCACCTTTAACCCATCTTGGCCTTTAGGAACGTAGTGGGAGGACTACTCTTGATGCATGTTAAGGGCATAGTCGCTACCCGATACTACAACTCAGATAGGTTTCTTCCTAAAGTATCATTGCGTGGTATGCATGTACCATGTTCGAGGGTGCTTTAGAGGGGGCTGACAATTTTGAGTCACTTGGTAGAACCCGATGCTGAAATCTCCTTATCCATAGAAATGCCTTTGGGAAAGACACCTAATCAAACTCCATGCAAGCCTTAAGCCAAAAAATGTGTGACTTGTGTGACTTACTTGTGTATGCTACTAACCCTTCTATTTCTTTGCAGGACTTGTTTGTGGGACATTTCGTCCTTATTACCTTATGCCTTACTTAATGCATCACATGTGCATGACATCATGACATCATGACATCATAAGCATAACATGATTTAACTAACCCTTTCAAGGATCTTAGGAATTTAGGGCGCACGATTTCAGGTGCCGTTATCAAAGACTGAATCCCTATCAAGGGGCAAGAGGATTTATTTTCCTCTGGCCACATACCTTCCAATTCAGAGACTCGATACCTATCAAGGGGCAAGAGGATTTATTTTCCTCTAGCCATGTACCTTAAAATTCAGAAGCATCCCGAATCAGAGGCGATGACCCACTGGATATGGTGAGCTTGATTCCCATAGAAGAACACCAAAAATCAGAGTTCTTCAAACGAAGAAGCGACCAAATCATTTTAAAACGTTGCTAACTAAATTTCCAGAGGTCCTTGAAAATAATTGCATCTGCATTCATAACATTGCATCACATGTTTCCACCACAGGTTTCTCACCTCCTTGCTGTTTATTTAAGCATCATGAATCTCGAGCAATCAGTCAAAGACCTTCAAGCTCAGAACGCCCAATTTCAAGATCTGATCCTGAACTTGTCCAAGGGGCAAGATGAACTGAAAACGCTCCTTACCGAGAATAAAAAGAAGAAGAAGAAAGGTAAGAAGACTCAGGTGAAAAAGCTTAGACCGATCTTGCAACTCAGGGATGCTGAAACCTCTGAAGACAGTGATGAGGATGAGCAAGATGATGATGCTAGTATCAAAACCGATGCAAAAAGTAACCACGATTCTGCCAAACTCTCTGAAGAAGAAGAGGACTATTACCATGAGGACGAACATCCCGATGACAAATACAAGATGTTAGAAGAGCGTCTGAGAAGTGTGGAAATTCAGAAGGTACCTGGGCTGGATTTTGAAGAGCTTGGACTTGTGCCTGGGGTCGTTATTCCTCCAAAATTCAAAACTCCCGCCTTTGCTAAGTATGATGGAGTCTCTTGTCCTAAACTACACTTGAGGTCTTATGTGAGGAAGATTCAGCCTCACACTGATGATAAGAGGCTCTGGATCCATTTCTTTCAGGAAACTTATCTGGAACTCAACTCGAATGGTACTATCAACTGGAAAGTACCAACATCCATACTTGGGAAGATTTAGTTGTTGCCTTCTATAAGCAATACCAATATAATTCCGATCTCGCACCAACTCGCATGCAACTACAAAGCATGTCTATGGGACCCAAGGAAAGTTTCAAGGAGTATGCTCAGAAATGGAGAGATCTAGCTGGAAGAGTCAAACCTTCCTTGGCCGACAGAGAGATGGTAGATATGTTCATGAATACACTGACCGGCCCTTTCTATAGTCATTTGCTGGGAAGTTCATCATTTGGATTCACTGAGCTTATACTGACTGGAGAACGTGTTGAAAGTGGTATCCGAAGCGGAAAAATTCAGGTGGCTACTTCTTCCGATACTATAAAAAGTCGTACAATGGGAGGAATGAATCTGACACTGTTGGGGCAATTTTGGTCTCTAATCAAGCATCGATACAACAACAAAACAACCAACGTAAACAAAGCGCATCCAAAAGACAATTCACAAAGATCAACATGTCTTTGACTCAAGCGCTGCAACACTTGTTGAAAGCAGAGTTACTTATACAGATAGCTCCTCATCCAAATCCCAACACTTCCTCCCCTCGCTATAATCCCAACGCGAGGTGTGCATATCACTCCAATAGTCCTGGACATGACACTGACAACTGCTGGACATTGAAGAATAAGATCCAAGACATGATCGATGCCGGGGAAATCAAGTTCGATCCTCCTGTAACTCCTAACGTGATCACTGCTCCCATGCCTAATCACAACAAGAGTGCTAATATTGTGGATGGCTAGAAGGATGGACTTTAAGATCATTAGTTTTACTTTCAGTTGCAATTTCTTTTTTTGTTTGTTTAAACATTCGACTTATGATAGACATTATCTGTTTTAATAATCATCATCAGTGCATTGCATATGTTTGTCTTGAGTAATTTATTTCGCTATCACTCATTTTAAATTATGTATTTACTTTGCATATGTTTTATGATACTCAATTCCTGCTAAAGCTGTAAGCCTTTTGAGGGAGGATGACGAAAACGATACCGCAACCTCATACCGTATGCTTTTGAACAGACTATGCTGACGATGTACAGGCATTGTTTCAATTCCTAAACAGTGGAGATATAAGGATGCTAATCCCTCGTCAACCCCTTTGAGCCTAAGGCGTAGGAGTTTTATTTCTTGAAAATTCAAAACCTTTGATTATAACCTGGGGCAGGGTAGTTCTCAGTTAATTTGGTTGTGCATCCTATTTTAAGAGAATCATTCAGTACACCTTTCAAGAAAAGGTTTCAATCACAAGCGTTCATCCGCATATCAAAGAAGTGTTGGAGATATCAACCAAAAGACAATGACGGTTCATCAATCATCAAACAAGGCAGTCAGTATCTTTCAAAAAAAAATGGAAAAAACATATATACAAAGAAAATCCTGCTAAGTCAAAAAAAAAAAAAATCAAAAGATGACTTAGGCAAAAATCAAGGCGTCCCGCTGACTGTAAGCTCAAAAGAGACAGTTCAGGCAAAAGTTAGGGATATCAAAAAGATGAAAAAAAGAAGTCAATAAATTCTTGAACAACTCAAAGTTGTGACTACCAAAAGGAAGAAGTGACTGCCATCTCAAAAGCTCTCTTTGCTTGTGAACCATCATCAGTATCAAAGGTACAAATCCAAAAGTCTCTTGGAACCTGAGTGCATAAGCCGAATAAACTGAGTTTAGGACTGAAGATCATCACGAAGAGGGGTGGGTATAAATAAACTTTGAGCCTTTATCCTTTGTTTCTTAAACCGTGAACCAAGCCGCGTTACAACCCTTGAAAGTCCTAATTGAAGCATGGTTAGTTCGAAAGCATACTGTTACCAAAAAGGTATCCTGACTCCTTAAGGTTACCACAAATGCCGAGTTGATATTTCATTTTTACAAACGTCACAAATATCATGTTTTTACAAATATCACGTTTTTACACCCCTTTGTTTTAATGTTTATTCAAAACTCAAGACATTGTATGCGTTGCATCTCATGAATGTATTATTAAACATATTCTGCTACATAATTTCAAATGTTAGCAACAGAAAGAATTTGCACAGGGTACAACTAATGACTAAAAGTTATCCAAACCAACAAAGATTACTCCAAAAAAGGCAATGTCTCCTACACACACAAGGGGCATGGTACGTTTTGCCCAATCAATCTGGGGCAATCAAGTTAAGATTCCAAGAATCTCTCAAAAGCAAAAATAGTCAGGGGCGTTGTCCTAAGATTATGATTACTAGGGGCATGTCGCCCATAGTGCATATCTCATAAAGTCCTCGCGAGGCGAATCTTTCCAAAGTTCCTACTAACTGGGGCAAACCTGCGCAAATCCAGTTTGACATCCAGGAATGGTAGTTACTATAATATTGGGGGCAATTCTCACACCCCCACAGAGTAATCATCTTCAAATACTTTCGTCCCGACAAAGACATGACTCCCCAACAGAGTTTACATCTTCAACACTGCTGGTTCTCCAACACTTTGCTCTCTTCCAAATACTTTTGTCACCAATCAGGGTCCATCAAGTTACTGGTCATCCCCAAGCAGAAATTATAAATTCCCAGCTGAGCATCTCCAAAGCAAGATTAGACATCAAAATCACAAAGACATAGAGATTTATTTTCCCAATCAAGATAACATAAATCATGTTCACATATCATAAACATAGTCATACATTGCATACATTACCTCATAATAAATTCATACATAACATACAAGTTTCTCATTTATTTTGAGAGACTCGTCACATAAATACATGCATCATGGCATTGCATGCTGCTAACTTTGTCTTTCAGGTAAGTTCCCAAGCAGACGAGTATCATCAACAAATCATTCCAATCAGATATACATTCCGGAAGCTCGAACCCAGGATATTCTGAAAATTCCAATCAGATGAACATTCTGGAAACGTGACCCCCAGACTTCTGAAACATTCCAATCAGATATACATTCCAGAAGCTCGAACCCCGGACATTCTGAAAATTCCAATCAGATGAACATTCTGGAAGCGTGACCCCCAGACTTCTGAAACATTCCAATCAGATATACATTCTGGAAGCTCGAACCCCGGACATTCTGAGAATTCCAATCAGATGAACATTCTGGAAACGTGACCCCCAGACTTCTGAAACATTCCAATCAGATATACATTCCGGAAGCTCGAACCCCGGACATTCTGAGAATTCCAATCAGATGAACATTCTGGAAACGTGACCCCCAGACTTCTGAAACATTCCAATCAGATATACATTCCGGAAGCTCGAACCCCGGACATTCTGAAAATTCCAATCAGATGAACATTCTGGAAGCGTGACCCCCAGACTTCTGAAACATTCCAATCAGATATACATTCCGGAAGCTCGAACCCCGGACATTCTGAGAATTCCAATCAGATGAACATTCTGGAAGCGTGACCCCCAGACTTCTGAAACATTCTTATCAGATATACATTCCGGAAGCTCGAACCCCGGACATTCTGAAAATTCCAATCAGATGCACATTCTGGAAGCGTGACTCCCAGACTTCTGAAACATTCTTATAACTCCCATCTTTTGACACTCATTCAAGACACAATTCAGAAACAATCCAAGATCTAATTCAGTTACTACGAACGGTGCTGACACGATCAATCTCCAACAAATACTTCCCAGTGGATTCAGTCTAACGTACGACTCATCCTAAGTATATTCTTCAGATACGGTCTAACTACGACGTATTCTAATTCTCAGGTCTATCAAGCCCATCTCCGACAAAAGTCCCTACTTCAGCTAGGGCAAATTTCTTGGTATTCTAGTGTTCAATCATCTTCCACCTTCAGATACCGACCGACATACAAACCACTCTACATCTTCAGGTTTAAGATAATTGAACAGGGGCAGCTGTCATACCCCAAAATTTGCCCTCATATATTTACGAACGCCATTTTATTTCGAATAAATGAATTGGCACAGTGGGTAAGAACTTGAGCATGAAAGCTACAATGGCGCGAGGCCCCGTGTTCGAGTCCCTCTATGGACATATTTTCTTTCTTTTATTTTGTTACTAACTTAATTTCCATTTTAAATTACTTTTCTTAAAATAAAAAAAAATGTTTTTATTGATTTTAACTAATTTTCTACACCTTTTTACATCTTAATTTAGTTTTTAGTTAAAAAAAAAATAATAATCCTAAAACAGAACTCAATTAATTCTTTTTTTGGGCTTTTAAATTATTTTTAATTAATTAGGGTCCAGTATACTTTGACCTAATTTTACATTTTTATAAATAGGAATAATTACTAATCCTAAGGGGGATTTTTTGGTTTTCATAAGGATTTGGCAGCAGAAAGCACCCTAACAGAACCGCAAAAGGCCGTGGAAGTCAAGATTTTCGCAGACCAAGAATTCGATCAATTAAGCCATTCTGGTGTTTGTGAAAGCCCTCTCGACGCCTTCTGAAGTGGATTGGACCGATACTAACATCCAGAACATTCCGAATTATCTCCAGCAAAGTCACGGTTTGTGCCCAATTTCTCGAATTCGATTACGCTCATATGATCATCATAAACAACATATGAATGTATATCCTGGATCGTGATCATGTGTAGAAGCGCTCTGTGCCATTTAATTTGTATTTAGTTACAGATTGAAGATCGTGCCATGGCTAGGGTTTCTGAGTTTCAAATTGGGAATTATGGTTACAGACAAAATTGACCGAGACTAATGCTTTCGTTGATTTCAGGGGTTCGACTATTGTTAATTTAGGCCATCGTTTTGGATTTATTACTGAGTATCTGCAGGTATTGGAGATGAAGGTCTACAGCCACACGCAAAAACCGTGGCCGAAAGTCCCCATGTTCTTTAAACTCCACGAAGAAGAAGAAGAAGATACAGCGCGCGATGTTTCTTCTTTTTTAATTTTGAATCTTCGTTTTGTTTTATATATATTAATTTATGTTAGATATGTTAACAGTGATAGCTTAGTGTCCTAATGGCAAGGCACGTTGTTTGGAACCTAGACGACCTGGGTTCGATCCCAGCGTCGTGCAATATTTTTTGCACATTTGTTTTGTTTCAGATCCTGCATCCCTAGTTCCTAAAGGAACATCATAGGCCTTCACATCAAGACCGTCCGATCGTTTGAAATGCAAATCCAACGCCATCAGAACGCAGGAGCACCATAGGCACCCAAGATCTCGCCACAGCAAATTGCTACGCTAAGTTTTCTCTTTTTTGTTTTACTTTTAATTATATAAATTCAATTTTTATTTTATTTATATATATATATATTTATTTCTTTTGTAATTTCTTTTAATGAAATCTTCTGTTCTTTTTTTTTTTACATAATAATAATATTTATATTTATAATACTTTTTATATTATTTTTATTGATTATATTTATTATATTTATTCTATTATTTTATTTATAATAATTACCATATTTATTTTTATTTATTTATTTTTATTTATTTATCTTAATTATTTTAATTAGATTATATATTTTAATATCTTTAACAAAATTCCATATATATCTTATTTTTATTCTAAAAAATCCATAAAAAATGCCTTAGCGTCTGATTTTATTTTCTTCCACCGATTTAATTAATTAGGTCGCGAGACCAATAATTAATTAAATTATTTACGTTTTTATTCCATTCGTATCCTAATCAGGGTTTATGAGAATTTCCCCTACACTAAAAAATATTTGTCTGTATCCTTTTCAGGTTTCATTTTCGGATGCCTTCCGATAACGCGCCACGTCAAGCCACAAGCTAAGTCCTATTTCGTATTTATTTTAAATAACTGTTCTATTTTATTTTGTTTTTTTTTATCAAATTAGGGTTAAACTTAATTGCCATTGAATTAGCCCTGCACTCACTGCTTCCTCTTATTTCTCTATTCAATTATCAGATGGTCAGAGTCAATGCTTCAATCTACTTCCAATTCTCAACCTTCATCAATCGAAGCTAAGTTTCTTTTACCCTTTTTCTGTATTGTTATGTTTATTTTTAGGGTTAACCCTAGTTGCCTCTGAACAAATAATACACTCACTCTCTTCTGTTTATTCTTTCCTTTTCAATTTTCAGGGTTTGTTGACCTCCGAGGCAACCTCCAACCGCTAACCATATCAGATCAAATACAAAGCTAAGTGCCTCTTATTATCATACTATTCATTTATTTTAATTTCTTTTTTTATCCTTTTTATTTTTAGGGTTAACTCATTCGCCCTCGAACCTGATAATGCACTCACCCTCTTTTGTTTGTCATTTTTCTTTCTTTCAGGGTTTGTCAAATGCCAAAGCTACGTTATTGGTAACCCTAAAATCTCTTCTGTTTTTATTATTATTACTTATGTCAAACCCTATTAAGGGATCCGCTGGTTTCATTTTCCCCTTCCCCATTACTATTGTTATTATTTTATATTGCTGCGTGGTTAGTAATTTAGGGAGTGATAACCCTGAACTGGATTAGAGTCACTAATTATAAGATAAATAACTGAATTGAACCACGTGATTGTTGCACACACGCACCCTTTTGGGGTAACCTCTCTGTTGCCTTGTTGCCTGTTGCCTTTGTGTTTGTTTTGCAGAATAGCCATGTCCCTCGAATACGAGGATACCTCAGCCATGTTGCCTCGATTAAAGGTCATGGTCCCTAATGATGCTGCCTTCGATACACTAACATGACCTCGACCCTCGGAAGTTGCCCACGAATAAGGCTGAGGTATCTTCTGGTTGCCTAACGAAAATGGCTTATTCTAATTCTTGCCTTAGACTACCTGCCCTTCTATGGCATGGGACAGTCTCATGGCAAAGGATGCTTCGACGACCCTTCAACCTCCAAACGAAAGGCTTCCTGCCCTCTTATGGCAAGGATAGACCCTTTCATTCTGAAAGGCTAAAAAGAGACCTATCATCTGAGTTTAAGGTAATTGCCCCTAATTGCCTTGCAATGCTCATCTTTAATATTCTTTCTCACAATTCTTCGAAAACAGGCTACGCTCATTTACGAGCTAAAGTCCATTTTTTCCTCTTTCATCTACATTTTCTGAAAACGAGCAAGCAAAGCAATTAAGAGCCCATGGAAAACCATGGATGCAAAGGGTGCCTTACACCTTCCCTTTGCATAAATTACCCCCCGAACTTAGATTTCTTTAAAAAAGGTTTTTTTTCTGTTTCTTTTTGCCTTTCTGATTTAGTTTGGATAAAATAAAAGTCGGTGGCGACTCTTGCTTAACCGCGACATTTCGATCGATAAAAAGTCAGTTCACCGTATTACAAATAGTATAAGGCAAACCCAAATGGGGCAAAGTTAACCATAGTTAATAGAATATGCCCGCAAGGCAAGGCAGAAGGTAAATAAATATTAGGCAAAAATAAAAAATAAGAAGGCAAAGTATTTAAAGAAGGCATTCGACAATCACAGAGCATGGGATGAGAAAAGAAGTTCGCGGTAATAAAGAAATTTATGGCTCGTTTGGTGCGCAGGATATGATAGAGATATGATAGGATATCAAAAAGGATAAGGATAGGATATGATACAAATAGAATAAGACTTATCCTATCATGTGTTTGGTTCACAAAGGATACTAATATATATATATATATATATATATATATATATATATATATATATATATATATATATATATATATATATATATATATATATATATATATATATATATATATATATATATAATTTGAAAATGTTTACTCAATAGTATCAATGAGTTTTTTTTTAATTATAGAAAAAGATTATTTTTTTTACCAATTTATAAATTTTAAAATATTATATATATATATATATATATATATAATGTAAATGACAAAATTACCCTAGCAAGAATTTATTTAAAATTTTAATAATTATTTTATTTTTAAAAATTCTAATTTTTTATATTTCAATAAGTTAAAAAATTATCATTATGACATTCATACATATTTTTTTAAAATTATTTATTAATATTTTTAATTTATTATCAAATTAATTTTTATTTATATTTTGTGATATTGAATTTTTTATTTTAAATTATATTTTATAAGGGTAAATTACTAGATCATTTTCTTATCCTATCCTGCGGATTCTAACCCAGCTCATATTTAGGATAATAATTTGAACTAGTGAGTTAGGATATGATAAATTTCAGGATTAACTTATCTTATCCTGTTCTGTCAGCAAACACTGAATTGAGATGGGATATGATACAATTATCCTATCCTGTTTTTTATCCTGCGCACCAAACGAGTCCTTAATGTTCAAAACAATTTGTGGTGTTCATGGTGATAAATCTTAAATCTTACAGGTTAAGGGAAAACCTAAAATTATGATTACAGTTAATTTTAACAAGCCTAAAAATAAAAATCAAGGTTAAATGTTATAAACTAAAAATTAAAACCTAATTTTAATTATTTAAAATAAAAATTAGTTTACTAATTAATTAACCTAAAACTAAATCTTAATTAACTATATTAATTAAATATAAATTAACATAAAAAAAAATTAATTTAAAACAAGATTGAATCTAATTATACTAATTAAATCATCTTAAGTATATAATTAACTAATCCTAATTCTAATTGTTAAAAGTATAATTATTAGTTAATTAAAAAAATAAATAAAACAACAAAGCTGAAACCTGGGGTGTTGGATTTTGTGTGCTTGGCCTCAGATAGTCCATGATGGGCAGGCGTCCCTGGCCCCTTAGATTGAATTCCAGCGCAGATCTAATGGCCAGCATGGAGAGTGTACCGTGGACCTGCGTGATGGCGCTGTGTGGAACCAAAAGAATTGATAAAGCAAATAAAACTGAGGCCCTCCCCCTAAAGGTAACCAGTCCCCATTCCTTGCCAATCGTGCTGGATATCATTGCTGTAAACAAAGCGAAACAAAGTATTAAAATAGTAAAACGCATTTAAATTATTAAAATTCAAACGCAGTCAAACGTGGGCCCTGAGCTGCCACGCATAGCCTGTGAAGATGGAGAGAGGGAACATCAACTGTTGAATGCCCAGTCTGTCTGTGCCACGCGTACGGAGAGGGTACAAAAGACTTTGACCTTCCAATAGCATGCTCACACGTGCAGGAGAGAGAGCACCGCAGGTTGACTGACGAATGAAATTATAAAACGATTCCACGCATGCAAGGGCCAGGGATAACCGCTACTGTTCATCGTCTTCTTCTCCATACTTGCGGAATTTCTTGCGAACATGGTTGCGAGCTTACCTGCGGATTTTTCCGCAATTATCTTTCTTTTTATGAAACCTGCAAAATCAATGTCGAACAAAAACCATGGCTGCCCATATTACCTAAACCAACCCTCCTGAGTTCGATCGTGATGTTATTTTGGACAAATACGACCTTGAGCTATGGGTTCGAAGCTTTGCAACTTTGATTCCCTAGTAATGGCATCTCCATGTTTCGACGTTCATGCTTACAAACAACTATTCAAAATCATTCCAAACATCATCATGAGATAGTATATGTATATAAAATCAATTAATAGCGCATGAGTCTCGAGTTTGAGTTTTAAGAAGATTAACAAATCGATGAAACTATATGAATGACCTCTGGTGCGTGATTGGCTTGAGTAACGATTGGGATGGCCTCCTGAGATCTTTAGGAAGGTGATTCAGTGGCCGAAACTGAATGGGAGAGGCTATGGAGAAAATCCTTGAACGCCCTAACTTATTGAGAGTCTGAAAGTTTGGAACCCTTGTGCTCTTGCTTCCTCCTCCTTTTTTTGTCCCTCATACTGAATGATGTTTATGATTATATAGAGGGTGAGATTAGGGTTGAAAAATAAGGAAAGAAATCATCAAATTGGTGACTTGGAAATATAAGAATAGTTGAATGAAAATTTCTCCAAATCTTTCTATATTTGCACCAATTCTATTTATTGTATATTTTCCATTTAATACTAGCCATTAGATGAGATTTAATCAAGGGAAACAAATTTGATTGATTAATCATATTATTATTTGATGATTTATTCGATTTTATTTGAAATTAAATGATTAAAATCAAATATAAATAAAATAAAATCATAAAAATAATAATATTTGATCATTGGACTCCCTTTGGATTAATATTTCGTGTATAGCTCAAATTTATAGGCCCGTCACTCAAAAGTGTGAATTCCATCACTTAGGGTTTCCCACTTTTCTTGATTTTTATCCAACTTCTATCAATCATAACTCTTTCAATTTTTATCACACGGAGATGATCTAGGACTTTTTGGAAAACCCAAGATGTCCTCTATAAGCTACAATGGAACACTTTTCCAATTTGGAGATTTTATCTTGATGATATAGCTCCTGACAAAAAACAGCTTTTTGCGAGCTTCTAGAAGGACCTGTAATGATTTGGCTCATATCTCTCA
The DNA here is from genome assembly GCF_029867415.1 of Vicia villosa. Taxonomy (NCBI): domain Eukaryota; kingdom Viridiplantae; phylum Streptophyta; class Magnoliopsida; order Fabales; family Fabaceae; genus Vicia; species Vicia villosa. The sequence goes on from NW_026704947.1 coordinate 60,527, forward strand.
AATGATTCATTTTTGGCCTTGGCATGTGAGAGACAAAGTTGTAGAGAATTCAATTTCCTTCAAAATGAGATTTGGATGGGAAATTTTTGATATTCCATGTGGGAGCTATGGCTGGTCAAAGTTAAGTTGACTTTTAGGTCGAGAACCCTAATTTAGAAACTTTATCTTTTGATGATTTTGAACTTTCCTTGATGAATCATGATCAATCCTAGATCCAATGATGAATGATACTTAAAAATAAGGATGTTGACCAAAAATCAGGAATTTTGACCGTGCTTTGACCATAGTTGACTTTAAGGTCAAACTAGTCGACTGTTGACTATCTGAGCTTTTGACTGAGCAATCTTGTGATTTGAAGTTTGAATTTTGTCATAGAGATAGTTTGAAACATAAGAAGTCATATGAAATGCATTGGAGCCTTTGATTCATTGGTTTTCTTCAGAGAAATCAAAAACCTAAATTCCTTGAGCCATTGTTTTAGGAGGGTATGTCATTGAGCATTGTACTTTGACATGAGTTTGAATGGATAAATGAGATGGGCAAATTTTGGGGTATGACAGCTGCCCCTGTTAAATCTTCTTAAACCTGAAGATGTAGATTGGTCTGTGTGCCTGTCGGAATCTGAAGGTAGAAGAGGATTGAATACTAGAATACCTAGAAATTTGCCGTTGATGATGCAGGGACTTTTCGAAGATGGGCTTATAGATGCCATCCAAGCAGAGTATTGTCGGAGATGGGCTTAGAGATGCCATCCGGATGTTGAGAGACTTGATAGATATGGGCTTAAAGATGCCATCCAGCTTGATATACTTGAGAGTTAGAATACGTCATACGTTAGACCGTATCTTAGGATGAGTCGTACGTTAGACTGAAGGATGGGTCGTGCATTAGACCGGATCCAGTTTGCCTCGGTAGATGTCTGGAAAGCCGTGCGTTAGGCTGAAGGATGATTCGTGCGTTAGACTGAATCCAATTTGCATCCGTAGATGTCTAGAAGGCCGTGCGTTAGGCTGAAGGATGAGTCGTGCGTTAGACTGAATCCAATTTGCATCCGTAGATGTTTGGAAGGCCGTGCGTTAGGCTGAAGGATGAGCCGTGCGTTAGACTGAGTCCAATTGCATCCATAGATGTCTGGAAGGTCGTGCGTTAGGCTGAAAGATGAGTCGTGCGCTAGACTGAATCCAATTTGCATCCGTAGATGTCTGGAAGACCGTGCGTTAAGGTGAAGGATGAGACGTGCGTTGGACTGAATCCAATTACATCCGTAGATGTATGGAAGGTCGTGCGTTAGGCTGAAGGATGAGCCGTGCGTTAGAATGAGTCCAATTGCATCCATAGATGTCTAGAAGGCCGTGTGTTAGGCTGAAGGATGAGTCGTGCGCTAGACTGAATCCAATTTGCATTGGTAGATGTCTGGAAAGCCGTGCGTTAGGCTGAAGGATGGGTCGTGCGTTAGACTGGGTCCTCTGTGTTGATAGTTGTTAAAATACACCGTACGTCAAGTTGTATCCTAGGATGAGTCGTAGGTTAGACTGGATTCTCTGTATTGAAGAGTATTTGTTGGAGATTGCTCGTGTCAGCACCGTTCGTAGTAACTGAATTAGATCTTGGAAAGACGATCGTGTCTACACCGTTCGTGGTAAATAGAATTAAATCTTGGAATATTGATCGTATCAGCACTGTTCATAGTAACTGAATTAGATCTTTGAAGGATGATCGTGTCTACAAGTTTCGTGATGATATAATTAGACCTTTGAATGTTGATCGTGTCAACACCGTTCGTAGTAATTGAATTAGATCTTGGAAAGACGATCGTGTTTACACCGTTCGTGATGATAGAATTAGACCCTTAAAGGTTGATCGTGTCTATACCGTTCGTAGAAACTGAATTAGATCTTGGAAAGATGATCGTGTCCACACCGTTCGTAATGATAGAATTAGATCTTTTGTCGTGTCAACGCCATTCGTAGTAACTGAATTGGACTTTAGGAGATAATTGATCGTGTCCACATCGTTCGTGATGATGGAATTAGATCTTTGAATGTTGATCGTGTCAGTACCGTTCGTGGTAACTAAATTAGATCAAAGATATGATCGTGTCTACACCGTTCGTGATGATAGAATTAGATCTTTTGTCGTGTCAGCACCGTTCGTAGTAACTGAATTAGACTTCGGAAGGTTGATCGTGTCCACACAGTTCGTGATGATGGAATTAGATCCTTAATAGTTGATTGTGTCTGTACCGTTCGTAGTACCTGAATTAGATCTCTGAGCGTTAATCGAGTCAGTACCGTTCGTAGTAGCTGAATTAGATCTTGGAAAGTTGGAGGTTTTGTTCATTTGTATCTACCTGTATTCTGTAATAGGTATAGCAATTTTTATGCAATATCGTGATGCATGTATTATGTAATGAGTCCCTCAAAATAAATGAGAAACTTTGTATGTTATGCATGAGTTTACCATGAGACACCATATGCAAATGTATGGATATGTATGTGACATATGATATGTGAATATGATTTATGTTGTCTTGATTGAGAAAATAAATCTCTATGTCCTTGTGATTTTGTTGTTTGATCTTGTCTTGAAGATGCCCAGCTGGGGATTTATGATTTCTGCTTGGGGATGAAAGTGATTTGAATGATTGATCTTACTGTACTCTAACTGGGGATAAGAGAGATGAGCAACCCTGTTTGGAGAAGAGAAATGTATCGGAGAACCAACAGTGTCAAATATGTAAACTTAGTTGAGGAACTAAGTTTTTGTTGGGACAAGGACATTTGAAGATATCTTCTTAATGATTACTCTGTGGGGATATGATCCTATGAAACCAGATTTGTAGAAAGGCATGGATGTCTTGAACGATGCCCCCAGTATTATAGTAACTATCGTTCCTGGATTTATATTGATTAGGACATACCACTGAGTATTGATCAAGATGTCAAACTGTACTTGCATAGATTTGCCCCTGCTAGTAGGGACTTTAGAAAGATTCGCCTTGCGAGGACTTTATGAGATGTGCACTATGGGCGTCATACCCCTAGTAATCATAGGCCCAGGATAATGCCTCATGTTGATTGGGAAATAGCTTCAGATCTATTTGGATGCATGCCCCTGATTGTTTTTGGCATCCTTGAGAGATTTCTCGGAATATCGACTTGATTGCCCCAGATTGATCGGGAAATAGTTTGAAACCCACTTGGGATGTATGCCTTTGACTGTTTGGCATTTGAGAGATTCTTGGAATCTTGACCTCACTGCCCCAGGTTGATTGGAAATAGTTTGAAACGCACTTGGGATGTATGCCTTTGATTATTCAGCATTTGAGAGATTCTTGGAATCTTGACCTGGCGGCCCCAGATTGATTGGACAAAACACGCCGTGTCCCTTGTATACGTAGGAGACATTGCTTATGGAGTGATCTTGCCTGTCGAGATAACTGTTAGTCATTAGTTGTACCCTGTGCAGGTTCTTCTTGTTGCTAACATTTGAAATTATGTAGCAGAATATGTTTAATAATGTATTCATGAGATGCAATGCATACGTATGTCTTGAGTTTTTTGAAAGCCACATTAAAACAGGAGATGTAAAAGCGTGATGTCTATAAAACGTGATTTTTTTGTAAAAACAAGATATCAACTTAGTATTTTTGGTAAACCTTAAGGAGTCAGGATACCTTTTTTATGACAATATGCTTTTGACTAACCATGCTTCAGTTAGGACTTTCAAGGGTTGTAACGTGGCTTGGTTCACGGTTTAAGAAACAAAGGATAATGGCTCAAAAATTTATTTATACCCATCCCAATCTTCGTGATGTTCTTCGATCCTATGCTCAGTTAACTTTGCGTTTCAGCTCTAGCAAATCTTGAAGTATTAACATTGATATTTGATGGTGGTTGAAGCACCCAAAGTTTATTTGGACAGTCAGTCATACTTTCTTTTTGTCGAGGGTTTGTAGTGACTTCTTTTGAAATGTTTTCTTTTGTCGAGGATTTTTAGCAACCTCCTTTTTGACTTTGTTATCCCTAACTTTTGCCTGAACTGTTTATTTTGAGATTACAGTCAGCGGGATGTTTCAATTTTGTATAAGTCTCCTTCATATGTTTTGACTTAATAGCTTTTTTCTTTTGATAGATGTTGACTGCCTGACTTAATGATTACGGGAAACCATCATTATTTGTGTAAAAGCGTATTGACATGACTGAGTTAACTAAGTAACTACCCTGCCCCAGGTTATGATTAAAGGTTTCAATTTTCACATGAAAGAAAACTTCTACTTCTTAGGCTCAAAAGGGGTTGACGAGGGATTAACATCCTTATATCTCCATTGTTTAGGAATCAAAACAATGCATGTACATCGTCAACATAGTTCGTTCAAAAGCATACTGTATGAGGTTGCGGTATAGTTTTAGTCATCCTCCCTCAAAAGGCTTACAACTTTAGCAGGAGCCGAGTATCACAAAACATATGCAAAGTAAAGATGCAATTTAAATGAGTGATAGCGAAATAATTTATTCAAGACAAACATATGCAATGCACTGATGATGATTATTAAAACAGATAATGTCTATCATAAGTCAAATGTTAAAACAAACAGAATAAAAATTGCGCATGAAAATAAGTCTAATGATTAAAAAGTTCATCCTTCTAGACATTAATCAGATTTGTCATGATTAGGCATGGGAGCAGTGATCACTACATGAGTTTTGGGATGGTTGAATTCAATTTCACCAACATCGATCATGTCTTGAATCTTGTTCCTCAGTGTCCAGCAACTATTTGTATCGTGACCAGGGCTACTGGAGTGGTATGCACATCTCGCATTGGGATTATAGCCGCGAGCGGAAGTACTAGGATTCTTAGGGTGATCCTTTAAAGTAATCAACTCTGACTTAAGCAAGTATTATAATTCTTGAGCCAGTGGCATATTAATCTTTGTGAACTGACGCTTAGGTGCATCTGACTTGCGTCCTTGTTGTGGAACTGGTGTAGAGATTCAGAGTATCCGGGGTTCGAGCTTCCGGAATGTGTATCTGATAAGAATGTTTCAGAATGTCCAGGGTTCGAGCTTCTAGAATGTATATCTGATTGGAATGTTTTAGAAGTCTGGGGGCCAAGCTTCCAGAATGTTCATATGATTGGAACTTTCAGAATGTCCGGGGTTCGAGCTTCCGGAATGTATATCTGATTGGAATGTTTCAGAAGTCTGAGGGTCAAGCTTCCAGAATGTTCAACTGATTAGGATTGATTTGCTGGTGGTATTTGTCTGACCAGTTGGTTAACCTGAAAGGAAAAGTTAGTTTTATGTGATGTTATGAATGCAAATGCAATCTTTTCAAGGATCTTTAGGAATTTAGTTAGCAACATTAGAAAATGGTTTGGTCGCGTCTTTGTCTGAAGAATTCCGACTTTTGTCTTTGAATGTCTTTCTTTGAGAATCAAGCTCACCATATCCAGTGGGTCATAGCCTCTAATTCGGGATACTTGTACTTTTGAATTTGAAAGCATATGGCTAGAGGAAAATAAATTCTCTTGCTCCTTGATAGGTACTGTGTCTTTGAATTGGAAGACGAATGGCTAGAGGAAAATAAATCCTCTTGTCCCTTGATAGGAATTTAGTCCTTGATAAGGGCACCTGAAATTGTGCGCCCTAAATTCTAGGATCCTTGAAAGGGTTAGTTAACATGATATGTTATGATGTCATGATGTTATGCGAATACAATGCATCAGGAAAAGCGTAAGATAGTAGGGAAAATAAGTCCTACAAGCAAAACCTGCAAGGAAATAAAAGGGTTAGATAACACACAAGCAAGTCACACAGGTGTCCTTAGGTTCAAAGGCTTGCATGGAGTTTGACTAGGTAACTACCATTCCCCAAAGGTACTTCTAAGGATAAGGATGATATTAGCAACGGGTTCTACCAGTTATTCAGAATTGTCAGCCCTTCTAAAGCACCCTCGGACATGATGCATTTGCACCATGCAATGATACTTTGAGAGAGAACCTATCTAAATTGTAGAATCGGATAGCGACTAGTTCTCAACATTTGTCAAGAGTAGTCCCCCCACTACGTTCCTAAAGGCCAAGATGGGTTAAAGGGTAACTAAAGGTCCTTGAGCTCCGGTGCACCCAAAGTTACATACATAGACCTCCCTCATTTGAGAAAGGTGTGCATATAGCTATAGAGTCCTAACTCAAGCGTGAACTTCATATTGACTCATCTCCCACATATGTGAAAGAGGTCACCTTGACTATGCCATTCCTAATCTTAAGTGTTCTTGAATCTGGGAATAGGATTCGTCCTTCAATTAATTCCCATAGCGCACCTGAAAAATAAAACAAACAAAGAAAACAATAGAAAACATTTAAAGTGTTCCTAAACTTTTAAGGTAACCCCTCTTTTATAAGAAAATTATCCCCAACAGAGTCGCCAGTTCTGTAATATGGTGAACTGACTTTATCGGAATATCGCGGTAAGCAAGAGTCGCCACCGACTTTTATTTTATCAAATTGGAAAGGCTAAAAGAACAGGAAAGACCTTTTGAAAGATTTTGAGTTTGGGGGGTAAGTTATACAAAGGGAAGGTGTAAAGCACCCTTTGTATCCATGGTTATCCATGGGCTCTTAATTGCTTGACTCACTTTTGTTTTCAAAATGTTTGAATTGTTTGAAAAGTTTGAAGTGTCGTGTGTGAATAGAAAAACTTCGTTTAAGGACTTTAGCTTGTAAATAAGTGTAGCCTTGTTTTGAAAGTATTTGAAAAGATAGGTGTGAAAACTAATTTGATTTTTAGAGCAAGCAATTAGTAGCAACTACCCTAAGTTTGAAAAATCGTTCTTTTAGATTTTCGGGCGAAAGGATCTATCCATACCATGAGAGGGCAGGAAGTCTTTCAATTGGATGTTAAGGGTCATCGAGGTTTATCGTTCGCCACAAGATTGTCCCTTGCCATAAAGAGGGCAGGTAGTCTAAGGGAAGGATATAATAGTCATTTTATCTTTTTAGGCATCATGCGAGGATACCTTAGCAATTGGGACAATTATTCTTTATAAGGCAAACTCGAGGGAGTTTCAATAACTTTGAAGGCGACATGCAACATTGCTTTAGGTATCCTCGGAATTGAGGGACTTGACTATTTAGTATACTTAGAGGCAACAAGACAACAAGATAAGGCAACAAGGCAACCAGAGGGATTACCCTAAAGGTGTGTGGGTATACAATCATGTGGTTAATATTCAGATAATTTTATCTTATAATTAGTGATCTAATTTATTTTCAAGGCTTGCACTCCCTAACATTACTAACCACGCAATATAAAAATGCAAAATTAAAGGCAGAAATTAATGTCCTATGCTATTACAATAAACACATGTAGGCGGAAAATTAAAGGCGGAAAGATTAAATCTAAATTAATACAATAAACACCTGCAAAAGGAATATAATGATATTGCAAGAATTAAACGGGCAAGGCAAATAGTATAAGGCAAACCCAAATGGGGCAAAGTTAACCATAGTTAATAGAATATGCCCGCAAGGCAAGGCGGAAGGTAAATAAATATTAGACAAAAATAAAAAAATAAGAAGGCAAAGTATTTAAAGAAGGCATTCGACAATCATAGAGCATGGGATGAGAAAAGAAGTTCGCGGTAATGAAGAAATTTAATGTTCAAAACAATTTGTGGTGTTCATGGTGATAAATCTTAAACCTTATAGGTTAAGGGAAAACCTAAAATTATGATTACAGTTAATTTTAACAAGCCTAAAAATAAAAATCAAGGTTAAATGTTATAAACTAAATATTAAAACCTAATTTTAATTATTTAAAATAAAAATTAGTTTACTAATTAATTAACCTAAAACTAAATCCTAATTAACTAAATTAATTAAATATAAATTAACATAAAAAAATTAATTTAAAACAAGATTGAATCTAATTATACTAATTAAATTATCTTAAGTATATAATTAACTAATCCTAATTCTAATTGTTAAAAGTCTAATTATTAGTTAATTAAAAAAATAAATAAAACAACAAAGCTGAAACCTGGGGTGTTGGATTTTGTGTGCTTGGCCTCAGATAGTCCATGATGGGCATGCGTCCATGGCCCCTTAGATTGAATTTCAGCGCAGATCTAATGGCCAACGTGGAGAGTGTACCATGGACCTGCGTGATGGCGCTGTGTGGATACAAGAAAATGGATAAATCAAATAAAACTGAGGGAGGCTGGATTGATCCCCCCCTAAAGGTAACCAGTCCCCATTCCTTGCCAATCGTGCTGGATATCATTGCTGTAAACAAAGCGAAATAAAATATTAAAATAGTAAAACACATTTAAATTATTAAAATTCAAACGCAGACAAACGTGGGCCCTGAGCTGCCACGCATAGACAATGAAGATGGAGAAAGGGAACATCAACTGTTGACTGCCCAGTCTGTCTGTGCCACGCGTACGGAGAGGGTACATAAGACTTTAACCTGCCAATAGCATGCTCACACGTGCAGGAGAGAGAGCACCGCAGGTTGACTGGCGAATGAAATTATAAAATGATGCCACGCATGCAAGGGCCACGGATAACTGCTACTGTTCATCGTCTTCTTCCCCATACTTGCGGAATTTCTTGCAAACGTGGTTGCGAACTTACCTGCGGATTTTTCTACAGGTGTCTTTCTTTTTATGAAACCTGCAAAATCAAGGTCGAACAAAAACCATGGCTGCCCAGATTACCTAAACCAACCCCCCTGAGTTCGATGGTGATGTTATTTTGAACAAATACGGCCTTGAGCTATGGATTCGAAGCTTGCAACTTTGATGCCCTAGTAATGGCATCTCCATGTTTCGACGTTCATGCTTACAGACAACCATTCAAAATCATTCCAAACATCATCATGAGATAGTATATGTATATAAAATCAATTAATAGCGCATGAATCTCGAGTTTGAGTTTCAAGAAGATTAACAAACTGATGAAACTATATGAATGACCTCTGGTGCGTGATTGGCTTGAGTAACTATTGGGATGGCCTCCTGAGATCTTTAGGAAGGTGATTCAATGGCTGGAACTTAATGGGAGTGGCTATGGAGAAAATCCTTGAACGCCATAACTTCTTGAGAGTCTGAAAGTTTGGAACCCTTGTGCTCTTGATTCCTCCTCTTTTTTTTGTCCCTCATACTGAGTGATGTTTATGATTATATAGAGGGTGAGATTAGGGTTGGAAAATAAGGAAAGAAATCATCAAATTGGTGACTTGGAAATATAAGAATATTTGAATGAAAATTTCTCCAAATCTTTATATATTTTGCACCAATTCTATTTATTGTATATTTTCCATTTAATCCTAGCCATTAGATGAGATTTAATCAAGGGAAACAAATTTCATTTATTAATCATATTATTATTTGATAATTTATTCGATTTTATTTGAAATTAAATGATTAAAATCAAATATAAATAAAATAATATCATAAAAAATATTAATATTTGATCATTGGAATCCCTTTGGGCTTAGTATTTCGTGTATAGCTCAAATTTATAGGCCCGTCACTCAAAAGTGTGAATTCCATCACTTAGGGTTTCCCACTTTTCTTGATTTTTATCCAACTTCTATCAATCATAACTCTTTCAATTTTTATCATACGGAGATGATCTAAGACTTTTTGGAAAGCCCAAGATGTCCTCTACAAGCCACATTGGAACACTTTTCCCATTTGGAGATTTCATCTTAATGATATAGCTCCTGACAAAAAACAGCTTTTTGCGAGCTTCTAGAAGGACTTGTAATGTTTTGGCTCATATCTCTCAAATGATTCATTTTTGGCCTTGGCATGTGAGAGACAAAGTTGTAGAGAATTAAATTTACTTCAAAATGAGCTTTGTATGGGAAATTTTTGATGTTCCATGTGGGAGTTATGGCTGGTCAAAGTTAAGTTGACTTTTAGGTCGAGAACCCTAATTTAGAAACTTTAGCTTTTGATGATTTTGAACTTTCCTTGATGAATCATGATCAATCCTTGATCCAATGATGAATGATACTTAAAAATAAGGATGTTGACCAAAAATCAGAAATTTTGATTGGGCTTTGACCACAGTTGACTTTAAGGTCAAACTAGTCGACTGTTGACTTTCTGAGCTTTTGACTGAGCAATCTTGTGATTTGAAGTTTGAATTTTGTCATAGAGATAGTTTGAAACATAAGAAGTCATATGAAATGCATTGGAGTCTTTGATTCATTGGTTTTCTTCAGAGAAATCAAAAACTCTAATTCCTTGAGCCATTGTTTTAGGAGGGTATGTCATTGAGCATTGTATTTTGACATGAGTTTGAATGGATAAATGAGATGGGCAAAATTTGGGGTATGACAGAAAGCAAGATGAATTGAATATTACAACGGATCTAGAAACAAGATTATAAAGGCATATAAGCTCAAAAGAAGAAAATTACACACCGATTGAAACTTAGTTCAAGTAAAATAATGGATTATTGTTAAACTCATAAAAGTTATAATTGGATTGAGTAATTTTTTTGATATACGACCACCTCTAAATGTTCGCTTTACAACTCCAAACCATATAAATTGTTATGTGGTAAATAAGCTCTTAAATATACTATGTTATTTAAAAAAATTAAATTTAAAATTTATAAAATAACAACTTTTTTAAAGAAAAATAAATTTGAATATACATAAATTGTTAATACTTATTAATAAACAACTTTAAAATATTAGTATATTTGATTATAACTTTATTTTAGATGAATAAGTAATTTCTCAATTTAGAGACACATCTATTGAATTGAAATGATATTGTTCATTAGTTAATTGTAAAAAAAATCAACTATGTTCAATAAACTAATATATTTTTTTAACTGAAATTAAGTGAAATTTATACAAATAAAATAGTGATAGTAAAAATATGTGTCATTAAATGGAAACACAAAAAAATCCACATAAAATGTTTTTTTATGCTTTATAGTTCTAGGAGAAAGATGTCCTGTTAATCTAGAGTTCGTGAACTAAGGTATGAACGTCTTTTGCATGAGCTCTTTTACTACTGGAGTCCAAGTGCTTGGTTATAGTAAAATGTTTTTGCAATTGATGTTTCTTATTGTTTTCAATTTTTTCATTTATAGTATTTTAAACTAATTAAGGGTGTTATACATTACATTCAATGTAATGATCAGGTGAAACCCCAAATTGTCCTTCATATATTCTAGATTTTAAAATTTCGATGCTCTCCATTATACAACAAAGTTGTCTCATGATTGAAGCAACTTATTTTTGTCAAAAAATCAGAATTTGTTCTCAAGATGTAATTCAGATTCCAATCTCCAAAATTTCATTTGAGAAAAAGAATTTGATTGTCATCTTGCATGTATACTATCTCTATGCTATAACACTTTTTTTTTTTCAAAAACTCTACAAAAATATCATCTATTGTCACTCGAGATTTTCTTTATTTTGGCATTAAAGGGAGCAAAAACACTAGATTTTCAGTTAATGTACATATATTTTGTTGCTCCTTGCTTTAGATCATTTGGTCTTGTGAGATGATAAATGAAAATTGTGTATGGATTTCACAATCTCGATTATGTTTATATTATTTTTGAAAAGTAAAATCGGTCTGTTTTGTTATGGAATTTGAGGTTGCTTATGTTCTATTCGTACTTATGATGCACCTTGATGTTGGTCCCCGATGTTGTCCCTGACACTATTTTAACTATGGATGTTTAACTGTGTGATGTCCATGTATATGTTGGGAAAAAATTTACTAATAAACAAAAGTTTGCTATACATGAACATATGCTTCAATGTGTTGGTGCACAAAGAATAAAGATGATGATAAAGAGAATAACGGTGCAAAGATTAATGAGAAAGAATAAAGTTGTATATTCTACTTGCGTTGAATGTAATAAATGATAGCTATTACAAGGCTATTTATACAAAAGAAAATTGCCACCTAAGCCCTAACAGACTAAACTTAGTGAACAAGTTTAGGATACAAACAATACTATACTACAAAATACTAAAGTACCCTTACTACTAAACAACTAAGCTAATGGGACCCAGAAGATAACATCTTCTGGTCTACAACATCTTCTGAGTAACCATCAGAAGATCACAACATCTTCTGAATAACCATCATAAGATCAACCCACATCATAACTTCTGATGCTCATCTTCTGAATATTGAATTACTTTTCAATACCATCCCTTAATTCATATTCTTCAATCAAAGCTGACAACATCAATTCCATCCCTCAAGAGCAGAAATTGATCCGTCTTGATCGCCCTCGTCAGAACATCTGCCATCTGCTTCTGGGTGCTGCAGTGCACAACTTTTAATGTTCCATTCTGGACTTGGCTTCTCAAGAAATGATACTTAGTCTCAATATGCTTGCTTCTTCCGTGTAACACCGGATTCTTGGCAAGATTGATTGCAGACTTATTATCAATCATCAGCTTCAGAGGCTTCTTCACTTTAATCTTCAGATCTTCTAATAAGTTCAGAAGCCACATAACTTGACACACAGCTGCAGCGCCTACGATGTACTCAGCTTCAAAGGTTGATAGAGCAATAACAAGTTGCTTCTTGGAACTCAAAGAAATAGGACCTCCCAGAAACATAAACAAATATCCAAAAGTACTCCTTCTATCAACTTTGTCTCCACACCAATCAGAATTAGAATAAATCAATAACTGTGATTCTTCCTTTCCTCCAGAAGGAAACAATATGCCAAACTTCAGAGTTCCCTTGACATACCTCAAGATTCTGACAACAGCTTGGTAATGAGACCACTTAGGTTTAATGATGAACCTAATAACCAATCCAACTGAATAGCATATATCAGGCCTGGTATTACACAAATACCTCTGAGAACCCACCAACTGTTTGAAGATCGTAGCATCAACATCTTCACCTTCAGAATTAGAGTCCAAATTCTGATTCATTTCTGACGGTGTAACAACAGCTTTGCAATTCTCCAGCTTGAATTTCTTTAGAAGTTCTAACTCATACGTCAGATGATGCAGAATGATACCATCTTCTGAGTACAAAATCTCCATCCCTAGAAAATATGTCATTTTCCCAAGGTCTGTAATCTCAAACTCATTCATCAGCACCTTCTTGAACTTCATCAGATCTTCTGGACAACTCCATGTAAGCAATATATCATCAAAATAAAGACACAACAAAATCATATTGCTTCCAGAATGTTGCACATAAACTCCATATTCCATATCACACTTCTGAAACCCTTGCTTCTTGAAAAATGAATCAATCTTCAAATTCCAAGCTCTGGGTGCTTGCTTCAATCCATACAGAGCTTTGTGTAATTTGTACACCATCCCTTCCTGATTCTTTTTCACAAAGCCAGGGGGTTGTGACACATATACCTCCTCTTTTAATGGACCGTTAAGAAATACAGACTTTACATCCAGATGCATCAAGGACCAACCTCTGTTTGCAGCTAACGCAATCACCGGTCTGATTGTTTCATGTCTAGCTACAGGAGCAAACACCTCAAAGTAATCTAGTCCAGGTTTATGAAGAAAACCTCTAGCCACTAGCCTCGCTTTGTGTTTACCAACTGATCCATCTGGTTTCAGTTTTACCTTGAAAACCCATTTGACGCTGATGGATTTCTTCTTCTTTGGAAGTTCTGTCAGCTTCCAAGTTTTGTTTCTTTCTATAGCCTCAAGTTCTTTTTCATGGAATTCAACCAGACTTTCTTCTTGAGCGTTTCTTCTACACCCAGTGGTTCAGAATCTACTAACATGGTACACTGAATGACATATCCTTCTGAGTAAACTTCTGTGTCTTGCAACATGTCAAAATCTGCAAACCTTCTTGGTATAATTCTGACTCTTTGTGGTCGCTGAGTTACTTCAGAGTCAGCTACTCCAGAGTTACCACCTCCATGATCATCTCTAGAAGCTTGTCCTCCAGACTCTATGTCTTCAGAGTTTCCCCTTCCAGAATCATGATTACCACTAGACTCTGGATCATCATCAGAATCTGGATCAGAATCAGATTCACCATCTGACTCATCTTCAAAAGATTCTTCATCTTCTAACTCATCTTCAGAAGATTCTTCATCTTCTAACTCTAACTCTTCTTCAAAGGTTATCTCTACATCAAAAGTTGGTTTAGACTTTCTCCAATCATAAACTTTTGATTCTTTCACAATGATGTCTCTGCTAACTTCAACTTTGTTAGTCTCTGGAAAATAAAGCTTGTATGCACCTGTACTGTGGTACCCCACCAATAACATCACTTTGCTTCTATCATCCAACTTCTTCCTTCTAGCTTCTGGAACGTGTTTGTAATACACAAATCCAAAAACCTTCAGATGACTAACACTTTGCTTCTCATTAGTCCACTTCTCTAAAGGAACAATTTCCTTCAGTTTCTTCATTGGACACCTGTTGAGCCCATATGCTGCAGTAGCAACAGCTTCTCCCCATAGATTATGAGGAAGCTTATTCTCTTTTAGCATACTTCTCGTCATATCAAGCAAAGTACGGTTTCTACGTTCAGTAAGACCATTGTGTTGAGGAGTATAAGGAGCAGTAACCTCATGCTCAATTCCATTATCATCCCAGAACTTCTGGAATTCTGTAGAGTTATACTCACCTCCACCATCCGTTCTGAGAATCTTTATCTTCTGACCATTCTGCTTCTCATCCTTCACCTTGAACTTCTGGAATTTTGTGAACACCTCAGTCTTAAACTTGATAAGTGTTACCTACGTCATTCTTGTGAACTCATCCAAAAAATACCTATTTACTCCAAGTGAAGGTTCTGGAAATGGTCCACACACATCAGAGTGCACTACTCCCAGAGCATGCTTTGCTCTTGGAGCAACTTCTGATAAAAATGGCAATCTGGGTTGCTTGCCTTTCATGCATACCTCACATGACTTCTCAGGCTTCACAATCTTTGGAATGCCATGTACAAGCTTCTTAGAACTTAGATGTCCCAGACTTCTATAGTTCAGATGTCCCAACCTCTTGTGCTACAACTTACTATCACCTTCTGAGCCTTCAGCACTCAGACATTCTGTTTCAACTGTTTCTACATTCACCTTGAATGTTCTGTTGCTTCCCTTTTCAGATTGCATAATCAACTTCTGATTGGAATCATACAACTTCAAGAGGTTGTTCTTCATAACAACTGAGAAACCTTTCTCAATGAGCTGACCCACACTCATCAAATTGCTTCTAATTCCAGGAACATACCAAACTTCTTTAATCAGAACATTCTTCCTATTCTTCACCTTGACTTTGATATTTCCCATACCTTCTGCATAAAGATACTTATCATCAGCACGTCTGATTTTTGTCTTCCTTTCAGAGTCAAAATCTATCAGCCATTATTTGTTTCCAGTCAAGTGATTTGAACACCAAGTGTCCATATACCACCACTCTGACGAACATCTTTCGTCAGATTCTGAAGCCATCAATCGCACAAGTTCATCATTTGAACATCCTATGGCTATATTCGCTTCTTCTGATCTCTTTCCTTTGTTTGCCAAACAGTCTCTAGCAAAATGGCCAAACTGTTTGCAACAGTAGCATTGAACTTTCTTCTTATCCTTTCCCTTCTGATATCTCTTTTCATTAGAAGTTGAGGCTTCCTTCTGGAATCTATCACCATGTCTATGCTTCTGGTCCTTCTTGACAAAAGAAGCCTTCAAAGCTTGCTCAACTTCTCTCTCAGAAGTTCTCTCAGTCAGACGCAACTCTTGTGCTTCTAAACTGCTTTGCAACCCTTCTATTCTCATGGTTTCCAGATATTTAGAATGTTCAATAGATACAACAATATAATCAAATTGAGGAGTAAGTGACCTCAATATCTTCTCTATGATTACTTGTTCAGAAAGAGTTTCTCCACAAGCCTTCATCTCATTAGTGATCACAATCACTCTAGAGATATACTCATAGACTTTCTCATTATTCTTCATGTTGAGATTCTCATATTGCTTTCTCAGGGATTGAAGCTTCACCTTCTTCGCTGATACGTCACCACCGTAACACCTGACCAGTATATCCCACGTCTCCTTTGACGTCATAGAATCAGCAATCTTCTCAAACACATTCACATCCACACACTGATGGATGAAGAACAACGCCTTTTGATCTCTCTTCTTCGTCTCTCTTTGCGCATCCTTTTGTTCTTCCATTGCATCTGCTGCAACCGGAACATATCCTTTAATGGCAAGATCTAGAACATCTTGAGCACAAAATAATACACGCATTTGAATCATCCATCTATTCCAGTTTTTACCATCAAGAATTGGAAGTTTGGTATTCAAGTTGCTTCCACTCATCTTTAAACTTGTGCAGACAAAAACAGATTTCACTCACACTCACACAATGTTTCCCAACCCACAAACAGCCAAGAGAAAATGTGATTCAACACAACTTTGTTTCCCAGAAACAAAATCAATCACACAGTCACATAAAATCACGTTCACTCGTGTTTCCATGTGTTTGGAACCGGAGCTCTAGATACCAATTGTTGGTGCACAAAGAATAAAGATGATGACAAAGAGAATAACGACGCAAAGATTAATGAGAGAGAATAAAGTTGTATATTCTACTTGCGTTGAATGTAATAAATGATAGCTATTACAAGGCTATTTATACAAAATAAAATTGCCACCTAAGCCCTAACAGACTAAACTTAGTGAACAAGTTTAGGATACAAACAATATTATACTACAAAATACTAAAGTACCCTTACTAATAAACAACTAAGCTAATGGGACCCAGAAGATTACATCTTCTGGTCAACAACATCTTCTGAGTAACCATCAGAAGATGACATCATCTTCTGAATAACCATCAGAAGATCAGCCCACATCAGAACTTCTGATGCTCATCTTCTGAATATTGAATTACTCTTCAATACAATGGATTCACAGGAAGGCTGCAAAATTAGCTAGGGTTCTGCATTGTAATTGGAAGGTTGGATTTTGGTTCTTATATAAAACCGACATTTTTGACAATGAGATGTGAAATAAGTGACATATATAAAGGCACCCATTTGGAAGTTGAAATATGGTGTCACCGGAACGAGGAAATGCGAGTGTCATTTTAAGTTCGACGGTTATCTGATGGCGGATAAAACTTGGACTTTTAATGTGATTTATGGTATACATAATCATGACTTATGTTACAACTAGCTGGTTACCCCATTGTTTGTCGTCTGAATTCTGAAGAGAAGAAGTTATGGATCTATGTGCTTGCAGGTACACTCAAGCTGATCCAAGGTGGTAAAGTTTGTTGGTAGCCAAGATGCATTCAACTTATTAGTTTAGTTTTGATGATGACAACATCGGATATCTGAGAATATCTAGTGTTGTCCGTTTGAAGATGCTCAAGATGTTTTATATTATCAAGCTATCCTTTTGAGGATACTCTTGAAGATCGAGTCATCTCTTTGAATTTGGCACTGTGGATAAGCGACATTCAAGTGAATCATGAGGATCAAAATGTTTTGTGATTTGGAAATAGTTTGTTATGATTTCCTGCACATATATGTTTTGGATCTAGGTCTGCATTTTTTTCCTTCTCCACACCTTGTGCTTGTGCTTTGTTTCTTCTCATATTAATGAAACTTATTGCTTATTAACAAAAAAAAATACATGAATAATAACTAATGAAATAGTTTGTTATTCTTTGGTTGTAGTTTACCACTGTTAATTATATTCCTGATTTTTGGTTGTTTATGTATATAATATTTCATAAGTTTGTGCACCATACATTGTCGATGTTAGTCAATGTCATTGCTTTTTATTTAGTTCACTGATAAAAGGTCAACTTTTGAGAACAACCGCTCCTATAACATTATTTCCTAAGTCATTTACATACGGTCTTGTACTATTACACAATCCAGGTCTTTGATAATCCTTCTTAAGAGAGTCACAAAGGATGACATTTCCTATACGGTAACAACATTGTAATTGTCGTCCATAAAAATGTTAGGTGATAAAATTTCTTGCGGAAAGACTTCAACCACCACAGGTAGTCAATCACTCATGGAGTGCTTGAAGTGTCCACAGAGATTAGTGCTACTGAATTGTCGTTCGACAGATTCTTAATTTTTGAGCTTGGGTTAAATGGGTCTTTAAGTAAAAACTGGAAATATAACATATAAACATAAAAAGAATCCATTATTTAGAGAGAAGAAATTTATCAAGCATGCATATAATCTACTTATCACAAACTTAAGCATATCGACCAGTTGAACTCAACCTACAATACTTGTCAAAATCATCAAGCATCGCTCACACCTTAAGTCATTTCTAACCCAAAATAGAGAGAACTATTATATCATCTCGGCGACGATCTCTCAGTCAACCTCAACAACACAACAAACATCTATATCATTTGTACCGACGATCTGTCAACTGACACAACTAACACCGAAGCATTAAGCTTCGACACCCATAAAGATTATTAGCTCTAAATATATCTCTAGAATCTAGAAACTAATAGATATTCATACCTAATTAAGATTTGTGAGGTATATGTCTATAACAACACAAATCCAAACATAAATGCAAAAAGTTTAAGGAAGACATCAATAATGATATGTAAAGAAAATATATTATACAACACCATGATCAATATATATGCATATGTTCAAACTAAATAGAAACACATACCCAACAAAATAAAGTATATAAAGAGAAGAGAAGAAGAGGAACCAAACATTTCTTGGTTTGTCAATCCTAATCGATGAGAAATTCGACCTCCAATCATTAAGATGCAACCCCATTTGATGTTTCTAAGCCACTCTCTACCAAAAAAATGAAGGTTGATGGAGTTGAGAATAAATACACCAAAACCATAACCTAAAAATGTATTTTTTTGCCCCTTTTAACGAGCTGTTGTCCCAGGCGATTTCGCTTAGCGAGCGTAATCTCGCTAAGTGGCAGTAGAAAAAATCAAATTTTGTTTTCACCATAACTTGAGAATTGTAATTTTGAATTGGGCCCGGTTTGAAGTGTTGGAAAGCTTATTCAATGCTCTATCTAAAAATGAATAAATTGAAACAAATTTTATGATTTTTATCATCCTTATTTTGAGCCTTATTCTTAGGTGAATTGGTAAAATTTATATTCTTGAAGCTTAGCCTTTGGCCTTTATTACGCAATGCTCCAAATATGCATCAATGCCAACAAAATGAATAGAAAACTATCAAACGGTACACAAATACACGCAAACTTAATAATGCACAAGGTATACATATTTACACAAAAAGTAAAGGTTATTCACACGTTATAAACAAAAAGTATTGATAAGTGCCACAAATTACATATACAAAATAACGACATTTTGGCACTTATCAAACTCTCCCCAACTTGAACTTGTTTGTCCTCAATCAAGTCCAAACAAACTTATAAAAGCAAAAGTAATCAACCAAAGAATCATGTATCAACAAGGTTTGGAAAATGAAACAATTGTATGGTTCAAAATTCAAAAATGTGAATGCAAAAAAATGCTTACCACTATTGTCATACCCCAAAATTTTCCCATACTATTTCTCTCATTCAAATTCAAATCAAGACACAGGGCTCAAAGACATCACTCCTAAACGAATGCCAGTGAACTAGGGTTTTGATCTTCTCAAAGAGAAATCAACTTCTGATACTTCAAGTGGACTCCATGGTCTCTCATGTGATTTAAAGAACCTCTATGCCAAGTTTCACGCCCTGATTCAAAGGATTGCTTAGTCAATGGCCCAAAAGATCGATAATCGACTGGTTGACCTAAAAGTCAAACTATGGACAAACTACAGTCAAAACTTCTGATTTTTGGTCAACATCCTCATTATGGAGTATAATTCATCATTTGATCAAGGATTGATCATGATTCATCAAGAAAAGCTCCAGAATCATCAAGAACCTGAGTTTCTAAATTAGGGTTTCTAAGGAAAAAGTCAACTTAACTTTGACCAGCCATAACTCCCACATGGAACATCAGAAATTTCCCATCCAAAGCTCAATTTGAAGGAAAATGAGTTCTCTACAATTTTGTCTCTCACATGCCAAGGCCAAAAATGCTTCGTTTGAGAGATATGAGCCAAAACATTACCGGTCCTTCTAAAAGGTCGCAAAAAAGTCGTTTTTTCTCAAAGCTCATAACTTGAACATGGTAGACTCAATTGAGATGAAACCAAAAGGAGCTTTTAGAGGACTCTTTAAGCTTTCTAAAAAGTCCTAGAACATCTCCATGTGATAATTTTTGAAAGAGTTATGGCTTGCGCAAGTTGGCAAAAATTGGTGAAAATGCACAAAACTTTAATTGGCCAAAATGAGTGTTTTTAAGTAATGGGCTTGCCAAATCATATTTCTCACGTTTTCCTAAGTTTATTGGAGGCCCAAGAGCTAACTAAGATCTATTTTTATGATAATATCCTATTTATTTGATTTTTTATTTATTTAAAAATCAAATAATGTGAATAAAATTATGAAAATAAGATATATTGGAAAGGCAATCCCCACCATCAATTTCATAACTCCAAATCCAATCTAATGGCAAAGAATGAATGGAAAAGAGCATGAAATAGCATAGAGCTCAAAATAGAAAGATTTAATTCTTGAATCAAAATTATATTTTTTCTAAAAACCAATGACTTGATTCTTTCTCAAGATTCTAACCCTAATTCCATCCCTTATATATTCTGAACAAAGTCACAAGCCAAGGGACGAAAAAATCAGAACCAAAGCACTAGGGTTTCAAGTTCACCATATTCAAAAAGTGAGATTTTTTATGTGCAGCAACCAAGCAATATCAAGGTCTGTAACCCGTTCCACTCTCCTTCTAAGGTGCCAAAGAACAAGAATGGATCATGGGACGGGATCGAAGCATCCCTAAACGCAGGTTCTTTGTTCTTCATATTCAATGAATTTCGTTTTTTCGTTTTTAATATTTTGGCATTGCTTTGTTGCATCTAACGGTATATTCGAGTTCTTTGGAGCATTTGATGAAGTTCTGGACCCTTTGCATGGAGCTTTGACGTATGGAAAGCTAGACACCATCGTTAGGGCTTAAATTTGTATAGCTTCGGTTTTTCTTCTATGTGCAGTTGCAGGTCACGAGACCATGTCCATTGGATTCAGAAGGGCATAATTAGGTGATCTATGGCATTAGTTTGTGTCTTTCTAACGTATTTTGCAGGTTTCAAGGTGCAACCATGGAAGAAGAAGAACCTGTGGAAAAATCCGCAGGTAAATTCGTAGTAGTTTTCGCAGAAAAATCCGCATGTGCGAAGGTTGAAGATGATGACATGGCGTTGATTGGCGGACGGCACGCGTGTTTATTCCTCACTGGCGAGTCAACGAATCACCTCTCTCTCTCTCTACTTCAGATTGGCCGCTGCGTTAGTATATGGGGCCCACAGTTTGACTGGTTTGAAAAATTCCATTTAGTTACTTTTATTATATTTATCTTTTACTAATCAATATTATTATTGAATTGAAACGTGGTTCACTTGGCAAGAGAAGGAACGCTGTATCTTTAGGAACCTGGGTTCGATACTCCCCAGCACCATAATCTTTTTTATCAATAGTTGATAACAGATCATGCGCAGTGCAGTCAGACGTGATCATCATGCACATGCAAACACCAACCGTCAGATCTCTTCAAGCCTGAATCCAATGCATACGGAAAGGGAGATATACCATGCACCTTCAGGCCATGTCCACACCCAATCTGAGCTAAGATTTCTAAACTATTTTTTTTTTTATTATTTTATTTTATTTTTGTCTTTAAACCTTTATTTATTTCCTTTTGTTTTATTTAATTTAAATGTTTTTATTATTATAATAATTTCACATAACTATTAATTTAATCGGCACTCAATTTTTTCCCATAAACATTAAAAATAATTATTTTTATTATTATTTTTCAAGAAAAATTATTATTCTTATATATACTTTTAATCAAATAATTTTAAATATTTGTTAACCTCAAGACATTTATCCATCCTGATAGCCCTAGGTTTGTTCTTAGGTTTGTTGGTAGGTGTTATCCACTGACGCATTTTTAAACCTTATAAACCTTTTGGGTCACAATAAGTTTTCTTAAATAAACTTTTTTAGGTTCAGGGTTTGTAAAGCTTTTAGGGTTTATAGATCATTCATACACTAAAGTTTTTCTTCTTTGTCCATTCTTTTTAGGGTTAATCAGAAATCCTTCGACTACGCGCCACGCCAGATCAGAAAGCTAAGTTTTTTATTTATTTCTTTATTTATTTTAATGTCATTTTACTTTTATTTTAAAATAGGATTTGCCTCGAGTAATCAATGAATCATGCCTACACTCACCCCTATTATTTTCATTTTAATTTTCAGGGTCGATTGAAGGTTCGAGGGGCATTCAATGTTTAAAACTTATTATTGATCCTTCTTATTTTTTTTGTGCGTTAATTTCCCCCATCCCCGCAGGTGTTTATTGTAATAGCGTAGGACATTTATCATTCTGCCTTTAACTTCCGTATGATTTTAAATGCGTGGTTAGTAAATTAGGGAGTGCAAGATTATCAATCAAACGTTAGATCACTAACCATACAAGATTAAATATTCGAATTGAATCACGCGATTGGTGCACACACTCACCTTTAGGGTAACCTCTCTTGTTGCCTTTGTTGCTTGTTGCCTTATAAACCTGTTGCCTCTAATTATGCTAAATAGTCAAAGTCCCTCGATTCCGAGGATACCTAAAGCAAGGTTGCCTTAAAGAATAAAAATCATCTAGTCCCTCGATGTTGCCTCGGAAAAATAAAGATGATTGTCCTATTGCTAAGGTATCCTCGCATGATGCCTAAAAAGATTAATGACTATTATATCCTTCCCTTAGACTACCTGCCCTCTTTATGGCATGGGACAGTCTTATGGCGAACGATAACTCGATGGCCCTTCAACATCCAGTTGAAAGACTTCCTACCCTTTATGGTATGGATAGACCCTTTCACTCGAAAGACTAAAAGAACAACTTTTCAAACTTAGGGTAGTTGCTATTAATTGCTTGCTCACTTCAAACAAATTCAAAATACTTTTCACACCTCCTATTTCAAAACAATTTCAAAACAAGGCTACGCTTATTTACAAGCTAAAGTCCTTAACGAAATCTTTTTACTATTCACACACGACACTTCAAACTTTTCAAACAAACAAAGTGAGCTAAGCAATTAAGAGCCCATGGATAACCATGGATGCAAAGGGTGCCTTACACCTTCCCTTTGTATAACTTACCCCCCGAACTCAAAATCTTTTTAAAAGGTATTTTCCTGTTCTTTTAGCCTTTCCTAAAATTGGATAAAATAAAAGTCGGTGGCGACTCTTGCTATCCGCACATTTCAAATAAAAAGTCAGTTCACCGTATTACAACTATACTATAACGACGCATAAAAACGAAATGAATCCCAAGTACAAAAATCATGCAAAATATTCTAAAATAAAACAAAACAAGCTCAATCAAGAATCACACTTAGCAAAAATTCATCAGTAGATGAAGAACACACAAAAATGAGGGTGGGTTGCGGTTTACACCATAAAATAAAAATATACTAAAATAAAAAAAGGAAAATAATTCATTCTTCCATACATATATTACATATATTACAATACCATTAAAAATAAGTTTTCATACTAATTACACCAAAATAATTCTTTCTTCCATATAAGTATTTTACACCAAAATTACTACCATATAAGTGTATCATGTATTTTACAGTACCATACTATGTATTTTACATATACTACATACTAAATTACTAATATAACTTCAGTTATTCATACTACATACTTTATACAGTTTTTCATACTAATAAACTACATACTACATATACAAGTATCAGATAACTTCAGTTCTAAATATTAATACAACATTACAACTTCAGGACTAAATATTATCAGTACTACATATCCACCAAATGCTTCTCTAGAATGAGGGAGAGAAAAATCAGAGAATGAAGTTGAAATGTTGAATAGGAAGGAAGAATGAAGGAATAGTGAGTCACGTGACGTGAGTGTACAATATTGCAATTGGATTGAAAATATAATAAATTAATTATAGAAATTCAAAAGTTTAGTTAAATATGCGGTTTGGTTCGGTCCGGTTTGGTTCGGTTTTGTGAAATGAAAACCGCAAACCGAACCGTGCGGTTTGGCCCAAAAATCATCCAAACCAAACGATCACCCCTATCGCTAATATTTCAAAAAGAACTAAAATAACACATTTGAAGAGTTAAAAGACCAATATGAAACTTTTTGAAATTAAGGGACCAAAATGAACCCCGAGGTTAATATACGGGACCGAAAAGAATATTTTGCCTAATTATTATTATTATTATTATTATTATTATTATTATTATTATTATTATTATTATTATTATTATTATTATTATTATTATTATTATTATTATTATTATTATTATGAATTCCTCAAAAATATTATGAAAGATAAAAAAAATATTAAAGTTAATTATTAGTCAAAATAACAATGGTGTAAATTATTGGTGAAGGCTTAATATACCTTGTTGCTCTCGATATTTTAGATTTGAATCCCCTTAAACACTATCAATTCTTATGTAATAATTTGATTTTACTTTTTTTAATATAAATCCTTTGTAAAATTGAATTTCTTTGATATATTATTGTAGTAAAACTTGGTTGCATAAATAATTGTAATTGAGAATCTACTTGTATTATTTCAACTCGTTTGTATCAAAAAAATAAATTACATAAAAAAATTAGTCAATGCAAATTAAATTAAATATATTAAGTAAATTCATAAAAATTATAAAATGTATATCATCATACTAAATTATAATCATCATCATACTAAATTATAATCCTACAACTTCTTCCCTCCAAAATTTTCCCGCCCAAATCTATCATAAATTAATTTAATAAATAAATCATACTATTTAATAAATATAATACTATTTAATAAATAAATAACAAATCATAAATAATACTATTTAATAAATTAAGAAATATAATTTATTCAATGGAAAGTTATCCTATTCAATTATAAACTCCCCATTAATTTAATAAAAAATAGATTATACTATTTAATAAATAAATAACTTAAATAAAACATAAACCACTCACCCACTCACCACTTCATCATAAATAATCAATTAATTAATTTATGATATATTATAATTGAATAAAATTTTGCACATATTAAAAACTTAAATACATTTTACTTATTGTGTAAAATTTTAATTATTTAATTGATTATTTATTAAAACTTGTAGTTTTTGGTGTATAATACTAATAAGCATAGATATGCACTTCAACTATTTATATATTGTTTGTACTATAATTTTAAAAAAATAAAGAAAATAACTTAAATTTATAATTTTTATCACAACAATTTTAGCATTACTATTTTATTTATTTTTGAATTATCTAATGTTAAACTTTAATTAATAATTTAATTTAAAAGTATTTTTTTATCAAAGGTAATTCTTTAAATGAATACCAATAGAATAAAAATATTTTAAAATACATTTTTATCCGTAAACACCATATTTATTGTAAATTAATTTTGAATCTACAAACAAAATTGTGGATTATTTTCTCATTTAAAGTAAATACCAAAAACTTAAATATTCTAGAATAAATTAATTATTTGAGAAAATTTGCAAAGGTCAAATTAATGAATCTAATTAAATGTATTATATTACTAATAAAAAATACATAAAAGTCATTAAGGTATTTAAAACGTAACATAATTAAATATAATATTTCTAAAATAAAAAATTATATAAAATATCAATTACTTTCATTTTTACTTTATTCCTTTTGTTTTCATTTTTGTTATATAGTATTTATAATTTTGTTTACTTTTTGTTTTTAATTGTCATGTATTGTCATCATTATTATAGTATGTATTATTTATAATTTCAATCACTATTTAAATGAAAATGAAAGAAAATAAAATTAAAAATTGTGAGAATTAAAACTTCAAAAATGATGAGTTTTATGAAATGGGCAATTCAATGGATAGTTAAGAAAGCAAATTAAAAAGTGATTGTCACTTAGAAAATAGAAGATATATTTTATCTTAGTTCTTACCTGAGAAATATTTTTTGATGGGATATATAGAGATATAGATTTTATATTATAATCTTAAAATTTAACTATAAACATTTATAAATTTATAAGAGTATTTTATTTAATTTTTTTTATAATATCAACTTTTTCTTTCTTTTTCTTGAGGACCACAAAAAAAATTAATAGAATGTTTTTATGCTTAAAGACATTAAAATAATGATTTATTTAAATAAAAACTAAAAGTGGAAATTTGAGAAAATTGAGATTATAAATGTGAGAATTTAAAGGATAAGATTAAATTTTAAAATAAATTAAAAAATGGAGGCACTAAATTTTTTTTATATTAAAATAAGAGTTATTAAGGTGAGAATTAAAGATTTCATCAAAAAAAAGTGAGTATTAAAAGTTATAAAAGTCATTGAAAATAGATATTTTTAAATGTAGATGTTTTTTTATAGAGACACTTTTTTAAATAAGATTTTATACCATTATTTTATTTATTTTTATTATAAAGATCGTATTTATTATTTGAAAAATTTTATAAGTGTTAAATTAAATTAAATTAAATAATTAAATATTGTTATATTACTAATTAAATAATCTATAAAAGCCATTAAAATTAATCACACTTTACTCAATAGTAATTTTTTATTTTGGAAGAAAATAATTAAAATATAAGAAAAATTTAATTATTATTAATTATGTCCGAAGAGAATTTAGGAATCTAAAAAGTAAGAATATAAAATATTTATTTTAAATATGTATACAAATAGCATTAATATGTATGTAAAATCTTTTTTGTTTAATAGCTTGTTCTATAAAAAAATAAGAGATTATCAAAATGATTTTTTAATATCAATGTAATAAGAGTATATAAAAATACATTTTTATTGAATATCATATTCAGAGTGAAACTATAAATATTTAAATAACTTCAGTACAAATGAATATAATGGTAATGTCGTAAAAATGAAAAAATATTAGGACTGAAAATAGATGTATTTATGTCTAGAACAATCTTATACTCGCAGAGTAGCAATGATGCAACAATTAAAAAAAAATAATGTCTCATATATCTTGTGATCGTGATTCACATGAAAAATAGTTATATTTATGTTAACCAATACAAAAGTTAGAAAGAAATGTGGAATTACACACTGGAAAAAAGTTATATCATTAAAAATGAGAGTTTTAAATCATGCAAATAATAGGACTATAGACATGTACTTACCTAAATGAATATTAGATTTTCTAAACAGTAGTAACGTAATACAGTTTTATCACCATCTTCTTCTTTTTCTGATTCACATGAAAAAAAGAAGTCGTATTCACATCAACCAATAAAAAATTATAAAAATAATTATAACATGACACTAACAAAAGTTATATCAATATAAA
The DNA here is from genome assembly GCF_029867415.1 of Vicia villosa. Classification (NCBI taxonomy): domain Eukaryota; kingdom Viridiplantae; phylum Streptophyta; class Magnoliopsida; order Fabales; family Fabaceae; genus Vicia; species Vicia villosa. Next base: position 88,001 of record NW_026704947.1, read on the forward strand.
CAAAAATTTAACTATTTGAAATAAAATAACTCGAGTTTATATTATGACACAAAACAAATGGTAAGACATATGTAAAGTGAAACAAAAACAGTTATAAAAAAATGCAATAAACACTGCCAAATACCTCCAATGATTTGTTTGCATAAAACAATGTTAACTCAATATGACATATATATATATATATATATATATATATATATATATATATATATATATATATATATATATATATATATATATATATATATATATATATATATATATATATATATATATACATGTGAATATAAAATAAAACAATAATAAATAATTAAAATTATAATCAATCATGGAGTTACAAAATAAGTTGAATAGTAATTCTATCGATCATTACTATATAATAGGAGTTACAAAATAAGTTCAATATTAATTCTATTCATCATTACTATATGATAGGAGTTACAAAATTTGCTTCAATATTAATTCTATTCATCATTACTATATAACAGGAGTTCAAATATTTATTTGGTACATTATTATATTATTTATATAAAAATATTAAATTTATATAAATGGTTTTACCATATAAGTTTATGAGTATAAAAATATGACTACTTGGATTATATTAACTTTAATATTTAAATTTAAAAAATTTAAAAATATATTATTTATATATTATTGCATATTAATTCTATTCATCATTACTATATAATAGAAGTTACAAAATAAGTTCAATATTAATTATATCCATCATTACTATATTATAGAAGTTACAAAAATATATTCAATATTAATTGTATTCATTATTATTATATAATAGAAATTACAAAATAGAAAAAAACCTAGTTCAAATATTTATTCAGTATATTATTATGTTATTTATATAAATAGAATAAATTTTATATAAATCGCTTTAACATATAGTTTTATGAGTATAAAAATATAAGTACTTGAATTATATTAACTTTAACATTTAAATTATATTTTAAATTTTAAAAATATTATTATTATTATTATTATTATTATTATTATTATTATTATTATTATTATTATTATTATTATTATTATTATTACTACGACTAATTTGAGAAATAACGTAAAAGGAATTAAAGAGTTTGATTATTACTCTATTGTGTGAAGAATTATTCAACTTTAATAGATTGATTGTAACTAAATGAGTGGTAAAAATATATTTAATCTAAATTAATTATTTGTTTCAATGTAATCAAATATAATTTTTTTTCAATATTTTGGTTCTTTGGTATTCCTATATATTATTTGCGTCAAATAAACATAAGATAATAAAAAAATTATTTTTTAACATTGTAGGGGTGTTTTATATTATTTATAATATTTTAAGTTATATATGTAGTATTTGTAACATTAAAATAAGTAAAAGTTGTGTATTTTTAAAAGTTACAAAAATTGTGTATTTTTAACATTGTAAATAAAATTTTTAGAGTCTATTTTTTAATTATTTTCAATTAAAAATTATTATTTTAAATATTTTAAGTTGTAATCAATTAAATATTTTCTTTTAAAAAATATAAGATATAATGTAATCAATTAAATATAATTTAAAAAACAATTGTAAGAAAATATAAGAAAAACTTTATGAGAAAATATTTATTTTAATGTATAATTAAAATTATTTAGTTAAATATTTAATTTAAATCAATCAAAGTGACTACTAATTTATAAAATAGAAAAAATAATGTAAGAATTAATAATATATAATGGTAATAAGAGTTATTAAAGTTGTAAAATACTTTATTCTTAATTGGGATATTAATTCTAAAAAATTAATAACATATTTATTTGACAATTTTTAATGTAAAATTTATTAGAGATTTATATTTAGAATAAATATAAAATTTTATAAAATATAAAAAATTTGGAAATTTGGTTTAGTTTGAGAAGCTTTGTGAGATTGTCACATAAGCCTCAGACTAAGGTTTTGTCTAGAGTTGCCATCATGACAACCTTATATTTATATTAAGTAGATGTTCTCATATTTTATCATAATATTGTAGTCATATTTTTTAATTGATTTCATGTATTAATATAAACGGTGTTTTAATTGATTTCATTAATTTTATATATTATTATTGTTATTATTTTATTATTATTATTATTATTATTATTATTATTATTATTATTATTATTATTAGAATTGTATAATTGAGGTTTTATTCTTATGATGACATGTGGTTTAGATTAGTGTAAAGATGACATGTGGCTAGGGTTGCCATCACGACTTCTTTATATTTATATTAAGTAGATTAATTATTAAATATATTAAATAAAATAAACCCTTATGTTTCAACCCTTATTAATCATACTAAATTATATCATACTATATAAATAACAAACTAATAACTTTCTATTAAAAAAAACGACCATTTAAGCTCCAACTTATCCAAAGAAAAAAATAATCGACGAAGTCATTTAATTTACCCCCACAACTCCATGAAGCCATTTAACCCCACGTTCTCCTAAATGGCAAGTTTTATATATTATTATAACTTCTCAACTCTAAAGATTTTATTTAAAACTCTTCTTTAGTCTTTCTAATTGATCTCCAACTTTTCCATTGGGCTAGGTAATTTTCTATCTAATCTCTCTAATTCAAATATGTAATTTTCTATTTTTCTTACTAATGAAACTATTGCCTTTGTTATGCTAGAGAATTAACCATTATTCCGGTAATGAGAGTACTTTTCACGTGATAATTATCACCAATTTAATTTATTTGTAGTCTTGGATAAAAATTGTTTCTATAGTTCAGCTTTTTATATCTTTAATTTGGAGGACTATTATTTTTAATGTTGTTGCATCAAAGTATTTCTATGGTTCAACTTATATTTTAATTTGGAAGGCTATATCACACATGATAGAAGGATGTACCAAGTTGGGGGAAGGCTACGCCTGAAGCTGTCAAAATAGGCTAGTCTATATAGGCCGGCTCGTTCGGCCCGAAAAATTATAGAGTTTGGGCCTTAAAATGAGAGTCCATATTTTTAAGGGCTTTTTTAGCCCAGCCCTAAAAATCCCGCAGCCCATTAGAGCTATCCCATATGGGTCATGGATAGCCCAGGCCCGCACAAATATAAATTTCAAAATTTTATATTAGTTTTTATATTGTGTTACTCCAAAATAAAACATTGATTTTTCTCACTTCACTAAATTTTGTTTTTATTATATTAATCTTTCTCTTTTAAATATTATACATTAATATAATCAACATTATTTCCTCGTATTCTAATAGTTTCTCTTATATTAAATATTTGAGTATTATTTTCTACAATTATAATATTTATGAAAGATTTATGATATTTATGAAAGATAATATAATACTTAAAAATGTATTATGTTTAAAATAATATAATTTTTTATTTAATTTATAATAAACATAATGGATTTTTTATTTTAATTTTTTTTATTAAAAAAAATTCTTTCAGTACCGGATAGCCCGAATCTCATCTAGAGCCGGACTCGGATAGTAATTTTGAGATCCATATTACAATAACGCTTTTGTGGCTCAGACATAAAAAGCCCAGACCCATTAGGGTCAGCCCTAAATAGACCGGATAACCCGTTTTGATAGCTCTAACTACACCACACATAGTTGCAAGATGGATCAAGTTAACTTCATAATTTTAAAACACATAGATTCAATGATATGCTCTATCTCTTTCTAATCAAATAGATAAGGTTGAAATATGTATTAAGCGGTTACAATAATAATAAAGCTTATTTATTAAACAATATTTAAATGCTAGAGACTTAATTCTTCTAATGATATTAATAACTTATTCAAATAAAATTTCAATTTTATTAGTCATTAAAAAAAAATAAGCCGTCACCGAATCACTTTCTCCGTTTGCAATCTGCTCTCCACTCCCTGTATAGTTTGAAAAACCATTGCTATTAAAAAAATGATTTTATTTATTATTATTATTATTGTTATTATTTATTATTACTATTATATTATCATAGAATTAATAATTATTTTATACATATTCACATTATCACCATCACAATTTCATTCTACTGTATTTTTCTCTTATCTCTACTACTCCACCATCACTTATATACTTATGTGAAAGATTGCCTTCACCAAACCCCACATTGTTTCTTAGGAAATTCGCAACAGATGGGAGAATACTCTGCATTTTTCCAGATCCATTAACTTCCTGGTCTCTCACATCTATCGGAAAGAAAATCAATTGTGCGGATAAGCTAGCTAACTTAGGCTTACATATTCAAGACTTTATTTGGTGGGATGTAGTTCATAGAGAAATTCTAATTTGCTAGGAACTCGATTGGGCTTCCTTGTTATAGAATCATTCGCTAAGGGTTTCGGTTTTGTCCCCCTCTTTTTTTGTTCTTCTCTGTAGCCTCTTTTTTCTTTAATATATTTTGTGGTGGATTTTATCCACCTGACCTTTATAAAAAAAAAATATATATATACTTATGTGAAAGAAAATATTTTTAATCCCTAGAATAAAATTTATTTAACTCTTGAAAATATTTTTGCCACTAATAATATTATTAAATTTTAAACAAAATATAATTATTTGTTATGGAGTTTAACTATTCCTTAATTATATAATTCAAAATTTCAATTTTCATTAATTTATTACATTATTCAATTTTTTATCCTTCTATAATTTATTTGTATTTATTAGTTATATATATATTTTTTCATTTATTTATTATTTTCCCTGTTTTTGTTTATCATATTTACCTTTAATTTTAAATTCTTTATTTACATATATACTATAACTTTATTTGTAAAAAATAGATTTATATAAGAATTTATTTATATTTTTATAGTTTGTAATTTTTTAAAAACATATATTTTTTTCCAATGAAATACAATCTATTAAATCATTGATATCTTTTTAAGGAAAAACAATGAATATGAAGTACATAAATTATTTCTTAAAAAAATATTAATAATAATCAAATAACATTTACCGTGCATCGCACGGGTAGACGGTTAGTTAAGATTTTATTATTATTATTATTATTATTATTATTATTATTATTATTATTATAAGTGAAGGCTTTACAACAAAACAAAAGAAATAATAGAAGGAAATTTTGATTAAGAGTATATATTCGATAACATGCAATTTGATAAAGAACTAAAATTAAGGGAGAAGACAAGCAATTTCTACAATTTTAAGATAAAAGTAATAGATAACAGTGTTAAAAGTGTTTTTAAGATGAATAATGTATGATATTAAAATGTATGTATCATAACTCTTTCATTGAAGTGTATAATTCATATCTTTTTTTTTTTAAAATTACAAAGATGAAAATATTTTTTTTTTAAATTCATTTTTTTTTTAAATTGTTAAAGTTATAAATATTAATAACTTTTTCGTCCCTTTAAATATTTCAAATTTCTTTTTTAGTCCCTCCAAAATTTTCCTTCAAGAAATTGTCCCTTCAAAATCTTTCTTCTGAAATATTGGTCTCTAACGTCAAATTTCGTAGCTAATCGGTGGCTAAAGTCGTAGCTAATCTATAGCAAATTTGACGCTAGGGACCAATAGTTTAGACAAAAAAATTTGAAGGGACGATTTCTTAAACAAAATTTTTGGAGGGACTAAAAAAAAAAAATCTACAATATTTAGAGGGACCAAAAAATTCATTAACCCAAACATAAATATAAATAAATGGTACTATCAACATTTGAACCTTATACTAATAGTTTATATTCATTGTCTATGAGATATAAATACTACTGGATAGTAGTGTATATTAGAAAATATAACAAATATAAATAACTAATAACTAATGGACCTAAATGGATAACGTTCTACCCATGATCTCTACTCAACTGCTAGAAGAAGGTAACAAAACTATTTTCATGATTCACCTATCATCAAAATGATGAAATTTGTGACACACTTGAGTCTTGACTATACATGCTAATCTCCATGACATATTAATTTAGTTGATAAATGAATATTCGTGTTAACTTGTACTAGTCCGCAAATTCTAACTCAACTGTCAAAAACTGATATTGTTAAGTTGGACGTTAATACCAAGATTTGAACTCTAACTCTCACAATTATGTGTGTTAATAGCAAAATGATAATCTTGTAAAGAAATTGACACATTAACTTCACTATTAATTTGTGATACATGTGATGTCTAAATTGGATAGCACAATTTGAGAAGAAAAAAAGAGAGCAAGATAGACACTTTTAACAACAAAAGCTAACCACTTCAAAGTTCTTAATTCACTAGAAATCTTACAGCCAATTAAGTTAATCAAAGTCCTTCTATTTCGTACATGAAAGGTACCAACCACATTTAGGAGTTATTCAAAGATATAGTGCTTGTTGACAGCAACAGAAACATCCCAAGTACAAGTCATGCCTTTAGGAAACACAACCAAATCACCAGCACCAAATTCAACTGACTCATTTGCTCCACTTGGTGTTACCTTAACTTTTCCTTCTAGGAGATAGCATGTCTCTTTCGAATCATAAGTCCATGGGAATTTGCTTGGAGGACAGCCCCACCTGGAACATCAAAATAGGGTTTTTGAACTATTAAACCATGAATGCAAAGCAAGTGACTAACCTATGTATTATACCTCTAAACATCTATAAAGCACAAACACTACTAACACGCAAACACCAGTAATAATAGTAGTAATATGAAAAAATGAAAGTGACTGAGTGTAAACACATACATCGATGTCACGTTAACACCTATGCGACAAAGATATGCCTTCAATAAAGACATCTAACGCGTAGCTAATCATGGTACTTGTTTATCATATAATAGTTCTTGATTTAATTTAACATCCAGGAGAACATTTTGAGAAGAGAATTAAAACAAAATGTTTGGTTCTTGTTTTAATCAGAACTTGCTGACATATATCATTATCATCTTTACCATAATTTAGGCCAAATGTGTTGATCAATCCGATTATTCGATGAGTGGCATTCAATGATCAATACCTTTTGGGTAGGCATTTTCGCATATTTATCAACCAAAAGATATTATAGGGTGTGCTTAATTAGACTATTCAAACACAATCACAAACTCTAAATTGTTCAGCCAGGACTATATGAAACCTTACAAATTTCTTTTTATGAATGCATATAGTCGTTTGTAAATATGTCTTGATGTTTGCAAATAAAAATACACTTCAAAAGTTTCATATTTTCATCAACTAATAATCAAGGTTGTCAAAATTGAGAGTTTGATCAAACTTGTTTTGTCTAGGTGAAATCAACTCGTGAATTGGACTCTTTAACTCGTATCAATTTGCTTTATATTCAATAACATTAAAATTTATATGTACATGACATATATAAGATCACAATTCACAACTGCATCAATTATAAAGCAAAGAAAGTGAATTAAATCAAAGTTGAGATGAAATCAACAACGGTGAACAGTGTGATTCAAAAACTTTGGTGAATCAAAAACTTACATTAACAAAATCACACAACCCCGAACAAAAACCAAAGAATAAAAAGAACCGAATGTGTAAATCGAGATGAAAAATTCCAAACTTAATTTCAATAATAATTCAACAGGGACACAAGAAAATAGAGAAAGTTCAAAAGTTTTGAATCTTAACTCATAAAATTGAGAAAATAATTAGGAAGAGATTGAGTTGTGTTTTGTAAAGTAACTTATATTTAGATGTCGGTATACTAAAAGCATGTTTGATATAAAACTTGCAGAAACTTTTCAACCTTACACAATGCTGATTCAGAATAACCAAACATCTAAATGTTTACTAAAATCACATTGATCATGACAAAACTCAAGTTTGACGATCCTTGTTTTGTATCCAAACATGTAAAGCTTATGAAGCCAAACGCTGCAGAATCACATTTGGAGCATGGTTTGACCACACACTAGTTATGTTTGGCTTCTGTCTAATAATAGATTCCTATGAAGCACTAACTCCGACATGAACATGTTGACACTTTTAATGTAAAAGATATAGGACACTAACATTGTGACATATATGATAGTATTTAACTTTCATTATCTACTATTGAAAAAGTTATAAAAGTTTTAATCGAATTTAATGTCTTTAACTTTTCATTGATCAAGATTGCTTCGACACATCTATAACGCTTTTAAAATGTATTTGAGATTTGTCCAAAAAATGTAAAAAGTTTGTCTTTTGGAAAGGCCAAAAGCAATTCTAGAGGTGTAGAATTAATTCTGGATAATTTTAAGATGTTTGGTTAGGCAAAAGTAAAATTGATTCTGTCTCCAGAATTGATTCTACTTGAAGCTAAAATTTGTAGCTTCTGCCTCTAGAATTGATTCTAGATGATCAATTATGCTAAACTCAATTCTGATATATGCAATTCTACCAAACTCAATTATGCTAGAATCACTTTAAATTCAAACTTAAATTAAACTAAAATCAAATAATTCAAACCCAATTTTCATCTCTACATAGCCAAACATGTGCTTAATTACAATAACAGATACCATTCTCAAACATCATTCCAACAAGTTTAGCAACAAAACAGAATGAATTCAAAATCACAAAACTGAAAAATAAATACTAAACAGTCCATTCATAAAGGTAGTATCTTGCTAGGTTTTGACAATCACATTTCACAGGATTAACCAAAAACTCACACAGCATAGCATAGTAAAGTTCATTCTTTTATTAAAACATAATAATAATAATAAAAATATTTAAAAACAAATAGAAAATTGATGCAAAAATGGTAGAAAATAGAGGGTAATAAATGTTGGAATAGAAAAAGAATAGAGAGTTTACTTGGACCATTGCCTAACACCAAGTTGAGTGAGTTTTTCTTCAGAAGGATTTGTTTCAATCTTGATCCCCAATTTCTCAGTGACGTTACTCATCCTTCAATGCAAAACCAAGAGAAAAGGTATCTTTCACAAGCGAAAGAATGAGATGAGAGGCAGGGTTTGGTTTGTTGTTAAGAAAATGAAAAACACAATTGTCTTTTCAGAATAATTTATAAGGATGAAATTGTCTTTTTAATTATTGTCACAGAAATTTACATTAATGTTATTTAACAATTACTTCTTCCCACCACATTAACCGATCCATTTGAAACTTGAAATAATAATATGTCTCAAAATATTATTATTGGAAGAAAAGGAAAATAACACCAAATATTATTATCAGAAGAAAAGGAAAAGAACACCAAATATTATTATCAGACGAAAAAGAAAATAACACCAAATACTATGGGAGCACCACTTGGACCTACTCATCAAGATATATTGGAAGATGAGCGAGCTATGAATGACCATAAAACGAACATGTTCTCGGTCTGTCAGCGTATTATGTAAGTTGCAAGAGATGCCACTGAGAGAGGAGACATTTTAGAAGGCAGGTATGACTACCTTACAGACCATCTTACTCGAGTCACGAAATGTCTTTGAGTATAGACGGCGACATAGGAGAAACATCGGGCGTTAAAAGTACTCAATAATTTGTTTTCATTTGTATTTTAATAAAAATTGTATCGTGGTAACATTGGAGTTTGTATTATTGTTTAAATTTATATCGGACATCTTGGAAATATATTAACATAATTAACATGGTGTTAATATATCCTTAATATAATTATTATTGGATAAAAAATATCAATTTGGAACACTTATTGACAAGACTATTAGGAATATCCTAAAGTCCCACATTAATTAAAAATAGAGCAATGAAATAGTATATATTAAAAGACATTCTTCACCTTACCAACCGATTTTGTAAGAATAAAGTTATCTCAAATACTTTCATAGATTATTCCAAAAATGCAACTACAGAATCACCCTTACCTTCCCTAGATAAAGTAATATTCAATTAAACAATATCTTATTTATAAAAATAAAAACAATTTTGATTTTGAAAAAATAAAAGCGAAAACACAAATGCAAAAGGACATATAGAAAACATGTAAAATTAATTTGAAACTCAACTACGACTCAGTGTTTGGTGAGCACAGTGACAGTGTTAGAATCAGAGCAATCCAATCTTCTAGAATTTCGTTTGCGTAAATATCACAAAATACAAAGAGAAAAATTGAAGAAAAAAATGAACGACGATGACAAGGGTTTGCTGTGGAAGCTTCCGGTGGTGAGGTCCAGCAGTTTCGGCAAAATGGGCCCCGGATTCGGCGTTGGTGCAGGCTGTGGCGTCGGATTCGGCGCTGGTCTTCTTGGAGGTAAAGTTCAGTTCTTGTAATAACCGAAAGTTTCAATTTTATCAATGATAGTTTTGTTAGAAAAGTTTTCTTGTTTGATTATTGATCATAGTTCTTTCTAGTAATCAACGAAAGTTTCAATTTTTGAATGACCCTTTTGTTAGAAATGGTTTCTTGTTTGATTGTAGTTATGTTTGTTGGATTTGTTTTGATGGTTGAGTAGAAAAGTTAGGTGAATTAGCTATGACAATACTGAAAGAAACAGGTTGTGTATAGTAATAGATATGTAGTTTAATTGTTGATTATGGGGTGGTATTGTTGAATTTTAATGTTTGTTGAATGTTTTACCCTAATCTTCATTTGCTTGAATATGGAATGGCTATAGCTTAGTTGTTTGATAGTTCTATTTAGGTAGTTCAGTGTTGTCAAATATTGGTCATGGTGGATTTAGTAGTGGATTTATTTACGGTTATCATGGCCAATTTGTGAAGGAATTGCGATGCCGTCATTTTTAAGGTGGATTTTTGCTTTCTGTCATGGTTTGTTATCCGCAATCGATAGCAATGATTTAGATTGGGGCAAGGGATGTACTCATGTTCGTGTGGGTTTGGACAGTTCAATTTTGATTTGGTGGTTCATGTTTTGCCTTTGTGTTTTTGATGGGCTTTGAGAAAAGTTGGAAATAGATGTGTGAGACTGTAAATGGGGGAGGTAGATTGGCTTCTTTCATACAGTATTCTGTACTTGGTGTGTCATGGTGCAGATCAGATGAACTGAAACCTAATCCAGCTCCAACAAGAGGAATGCCTTGTGATTTTGCCAATTTGTTCATATATTTTCAACGTATTACGTGCTTTTGTTTCTGCGAAGTTGTGAACATATCTATTCTCGTGATTTGTATTATGTCCTTCAATGTTGATTTGTGATGCTATTTTTGTTCGGTTTGGTTTGGGCTGTCGGGGCTTGTATGGATCTTTTTTATTGGTTTCTTTTGTTGTCAAGTGTAATCAAGATCGAGTGTTAGATCATAAGATCTTACGTGCTAAGGATTTCTGAGATTGCTACGATCAAAGGAATATCATTTTCGTTGACGGCATGGTCAAGATCGAGCTTTTTGTAGCAAGCTCGTAAAAAAAACCTTCTAGGGTTTTTTTTGGTGCCTGTATTCTAATTTTCATGTTTTTCTGTTTAAATATATATGAAGTTATCATTTTTCTCTTCCGTAGGATCTTACATGCCGTGCTAACGATCCGAGTTTTATGATCTTTCACAAGCCGATCGATCTTACTTAAAATCCCGTGCTTGACTACATTTATCAGCTTTGTTTCTATGTTAGAATGTTGAACACTGACTATACACATATTATTAAGTTGTGTTTAGATCAGTATTATTGATGACCGAAGGCCAAAAATCCGCCATTTAATTTTCCATATTTTCTAGTATTACAGTTGTTTTAAACAATTCTTTATCGCTACGAAAAATCGGTATTGTTTTATGATTCATAAATCTCATGCAATGTGCTTTTCATACTTCAGGAGTTGGTTTTGGTCCTGGAATTCCTGGCATGCAAGTTGGTTTTGGATTTGGAGCTGGATGTGGTGTTGGTTTAGGATTTGGTTATGGCATTGGGAAGGGAATTGCACAAGATGAGTATAGAAGGTACTCTAATGTTGGAAATCCTTTTCGTAGTTCCGGAAATCCTTTTCATGGTGCTAGAAGCGTTATTTCTGAGTAAGTAAATCGCATAATTTTCCTTATACTTTCCCTGTTTGGACTTTGGATAACCAATTTAGCTAATCGCGTGTTTGTGTACTATAAACACTAATTCCAGACAAGACACTCTTTAATGTTGACACCGGTAATAGTTTGATGAAATAAATAAATTGAAAGCAATCACGTTTACGTCTCATTTTTATTTTTAACATAATTTTAACATTTTTGTGTTATTTTCAGAGATGATATTACTGCACTTGTGGATGACATTGTCATAAACACCAAAAAGCTTATCAAGGCAACATCAAGAGAAATTGACAAGTGGAGAAGATCATGAAATAATCCATTTTTTAATGTAAATTGTATTTAACTTATATCTTTACCGGTAATTTAGACTAAATTACGATAAATTTTTGGCGTGTCAACATAGTTGGGATTCCTCTATCGTTTTGCAACGCTTTTGCACTCTGCATTTGTGTTGATAAAAAAACATGTCAAAGAATTGGAGTAGCACTACATGGTGAGATAGTATATTTATATATACTTTTGAATATTTTTTAATCAAACTTTGATATGTCCAAAAACATATTTGTTGAGATCAGAGATCTTAAAATATATTAAATATTCTTATATGCAAAACATCTTGGTCATTGGATCAAAATCGGTTGGTCTGAATATGATTTTGTGAAGTTGGTATATTACCAGTTTGATTTCATTCTAACAATATAAGATTTTTATGACCACAAACAACTATGATCCATTGGAATGCGAGTTTTCTAGGATTGTGATTTGTTCCATTTTTTATTAAAGTTACAAGTAAATAATTAATAATTAATGTATCCAATTTATATAAGATCGTGATTGATTGCGGTTTAAAATCAACATTTGTTAAGGATTATAAGCTGTTCGATTTAGATATGGTGATTTTGATATATCTCATTATTTTGAATTGAGATCGAACAATCATAATCACCTCGACTACGGAAAAAATCTTGTTTCTCTTATACATCATTATTCAATAAATTTAAAACTGTAAATTTAAAAGTCTTGTTTTTTTACCAAAGTGTGAATAAATGATGAAATGCTACTACAATTATGTGGTATCCATTATTTCTACAACTCTACAAAAATTTAAAAAAAAAACAAGAGCCACAAATGAATGGCAGAAACAAATCCAAGAATAAGATAAACCATGTTATCCAAACACAAGCACTCTCCAAACACAGAATCCTCACACATCAGCAGCATCATCTTACATGTATCACATACCAACCAATCAAATCCATACATAGGATTACACATCCACAATCCAAACCAATCAAAAACCATGATCATGAATCCCACGTGTCATGTCTACATCCACATAACCAAACATCATATATACAAACCACCTCTTTATCTTCACATTGTGAATTCAGCAACACATTAATTCATCAAACTTGTTTTTCCTTGAGTTGAAGATTCCATAATCATCATGGCTTCCATTGCTGCTTCAACTGCAGCTGCTTCACTTGGAATGTCGGAAATGCTTGGAACTCAGATTAAATTCAGTGGTGCAACAAGGTCTGCTTCAACTTCTTCATCTGCTTCTAGTTTTAAGGTTGTTGCTCTTTTCTCGAAGAAGAAGGCGGCTCCGGTGAAGCAGAAGGTGGTTGCGCCGGCCAACGAGGAACTCGCCAAGTGGTATGGTAAGTATCCAACAAGCAATGTTTTGTTATGTTTGTTCAATTGTTGTGTTTGAAGCATAATGTAGTTCAAGGTTCTCTAAGATGTAAGGTTTCATATAGTAAAGAGATATAATTAGTGTATGTTTGGTTTCATGTTTGGAGCACTCAGGATTGTTATGGATGAGTAGAATTGACTTTGACATCTTTGGTGGCTCTTGTGTAGAATTGATTATACTTTTCAGAATTGATTTTACTTGAAGTTAAGATGGATAGTTTTTGAGTTTAAACGTGCATGTTTGGATTAACACTTATTTTGGTGGAATTACCGTGTGTGCCGTTGTTTTTGTTGAATTCTGAGTTAATTCAACCATGCAAGTAGAAAGAGTGTCTGGTTTTGCGGTTAGGAAAATTGATTTTAGTTAAAAGTAAAATTAAGGTAAAATGATATCTGATTGAATACATAGACATAAAAGTGAATTAAACAATAAATTTATGTCGTTTAAGGCAAAAGCTATAATTTCTAAATTCAAGTTAAAATCAATTCTAGAGGTTAAATCAATTTTAATCGAGAAATGCAACAAAACATACTGGAATCTATTTTCTTTCTTCAGAATCACGTTTGACTCTCTTAAAACTGAATCCAAACTTGAACTGAGTGATTGAAATTTGAAAACTAGTTGCTAAAACTTTTGGTTCTTGGTATAATTTTGTGGCAGGTCCCGACAGAAGGATCTTCTTGCCCGACGGTCTCTTGGACAGGTCCGAGATTCCCGAGTACTTGACCGGAGAAGTCCCTGGAGAGTATGTGACTTCTCTTTGAAACCCTTTAAACTCATTCACAATCAAACTTAACTTTTATATTGAAATTTTGGTTTCTATTTTGCTCAATATATTTTTATTTGTATCTATGCAGTTATGGTTATGATCCTTTCGGTCTAAGCAAGAAGCCAGAGGACTTTGCCAAGTATGTCTAAATCTTACAATGATTTAACCGTTCGCAACGATTCAGTTCAGTTGCGAACTATCTGTCATAATTCGGTTTTGTTTCTTATTTTCTTAAGTAGTACTAAGATTCTTTTTTTTTATTATATCAGTTTTTGTTAATATTAGAAATTTGGTATGATTTAGTTCACAAAAAATACCTCGGTTATTAGGAATGGTACTTTTTTGATTTTTTATAAAGGTATTTCTGATTCTGAACAACATAAGTAGTGCACCTAACTTCTATACAAGTTCGATTTGGGATGAACGATTAGCATTCAATTCAGTTTTTTCTTTAATATGGTAACGGTTCAGCTCGATTTTTCTTTTTACCCGAACCGAACAATGAACTGTCCTCCTAGATACAAACATATATGCATGTATATGTGCATGCTTGTGTTTCATAGTTATGTTACATTTATTGTGCTGTAACGTTAAGATGGATGGATTAATGCAGATATCAGGGATACGAGTTGATTCATGCAAGATGGGCAATGCTCGGTGCTGCCGGATTCATCATTCCCGAGGCATTCAACAAATATGGAGCCAACTGTGGTCCCGAGGCTGTTTGGTTCAAGGTATGCAAACTCTAAATAAATATTTTACTTCACGTGTGATTTGTGTCTCAATTCAATATAAAGTTGAATCTACACGATATGAATCTCTAATGCGTATCCATTCTAGACACGAACCTAACATTATAAGCCAATTAACTTTATTTTTCATATCAAAATGAATGTAGACAGGAGCACTTCTTCTCGATGGAGGCACGTTGAACTACTTCGGAAAACCAATCCCCATCAACCTTATTCTCGCTGTTGTTGCTGAGGTTGTTCTCTTGGGAGGTGCTGAGTACTACAGAATCACCAATGGACTGGTATGTAAATTTCTCAATTTCAATATTTCTTTGCAACCATTGTTAATATAGTGTATGATAATTAAACTTTTATTACCAAATAAATGTTAGTACTATTTGACACATTCAACGCATTGGCAAGTGGGTTCGAACCTGCGATTTCCCCACATCTGCACGCTTAATTTGTGAAATTCTCGCCACTAGGCTGACTGACAAAACAAATGGTCATTTTAGTTCTTAAATGTTTGAGCTGTTGTCGCTATAATCTTTGATGTATCGAGATGAACTAACAAAAAACACATTCCACACCCAAGCTATCTACTAATGCATCACCCAATAAATTTGTAACTAAAATTTTGAGCAATTGATTTACAAATCATTACCTATTTTTGACAGGATTTGGAAGACAAGCTTCATCCAGGTGGTCCATTCGATCCTTTAGGTCTAGCAAATGATCCCGACCAAGCTGCAATCCTAAAAGTGAAGGAAATTAAGAATGGTAGACTTGCTATGTTTGCCATGCTTGGTTTCTTCATTCAAGCTTATGTCACAGGAGAAGGACCTGTTGAGAATTTTGCGAAACATCTCAGTGACCCTTTTGGCAACAATTTGCTCACTGTCATTGCTGGAAATGTTGAGAGAGCTCCAACTCTATGATGAATCAAATCATTTTCATGCTTTTTTTTAATCGAATCTTGAATGTGTACAATACATCTCACTGAAGGCATTTTGCTTTATTTAATCGAAGCAAACTCACTCTTCATTTTACTGCTTGATGATTAGTTCGGTTCATAATTTAGACTTTACATTCCTGAAATTTCTCTGATTTTCTTCATCCGATTAAATAAATTTTTACCTCAAAATCTAACTGGCAGAGCCGTCTCATGTTTTTATCATCCCTGTGTTGGCTAGCCGTAGTTTAACTGTGACTAAATAAATAGAGGTTCTATTTTACACCGTGAGCGATAGCGTGTCCTCAAAGACAGTCATACTAACTAGAAATTATGTACAACAACGTGAATTTGTTTAAGTCGCCACACTTGCAACTTGAAAAGCTCCATTAGTCAGCGATGTTTTTATCAACTCCAATATGTTGAAAACCTGCTGAAGGTTAGAACAGTTAAATCAAAAGGGAAAAAACTAAAAATTTTGGTGTGAGAAATTAATAAACTTAACATGTTCAATAAAAATGATATATGAGGGATGAAGAATACCTCAAAGTGCTGCTTCAAGGCTGGTGCATGTTGATGAAGAGTTGCATATATCTTCTCAAGTAATGTCACAAGTGCTTCCACTTGATCTCCAAGAAGATCAACCTATAGAAAAAAATTTGATATTTTAACACATATATTATTGTCGGAGACACGACATAAACATATGGTTTTACGTTTTTTCTCTTTTCAAGTCACCTCGGCTGACAAAATGTTGGATATCGTATAGTGTTGGATTTGCAATGTTCAGATAGCACTACTCTTTTATATACTACAAACTTTTTTCGATAGGCCTTACCGATTAAAAACTTGATTATCATCTTAATGAGATAAAATTTACTAACTAAAGACACAAAATCATATGATTAGGTTAGTACTAACTATATATATTGTGTATGATTATGCTACAAACCTCAGCTTCAGCATTTTGGAGATTCTGACATCTACTAATGAAGGCTTTTTGATAAAGTATCTCATTTCTTCTCAAACAAGCAACCATCTTAATAACTGAATCCACACAACATTTCATCTTTTCCAACCTATATGCATATTTTTCCAAAAAAATAATATAAGAATCATGCATTAAATAGTATGCATTCTACAAATATCAGTCAATAAAAGATGACATATGTAGATTTGGATTGTCTGACATCAAAATTTCACACATTCACGTAGTCAGCATATCGGTGACAATTGAATCGAGATTGGATTGGCCATATTTAAAACTCAAGTTTTTAGATTATTTTTTAAATAAAAAAATAATATTTGTTCGTTTTCTACACCGCCAATCTAGATTCAAAGGCCTCTAATATACTGGTTGCGTGAATGTATGAGATTGCAAGAGCAAACAATCCAAATCCGACACATACCTCATAGTTAACATCTCCAATTTCTGGTATACTGTTGCCTCAAATTCTACAAATGTTGTAGATTCAAAAGAAGAAACCTTTAATTGTTCTTGTTCATTATCAAATATTTGACGATGAAAACTTTTCGAGTCACGAAGACGATGTCCTAAACTTGTCCCTAACTCCTTTAGAAGTGCTTTACCTATACCTAATTGTTGCAAAACATTTTCCACCTTACTTGTTAGTGAGGAAAAGGTTTGTTCTTCCCCAGTTATCAAATCTTCAAATAGTTCATACTCGTGTAGGTCACCGCGTTCTGAACCTAAGTCGAGTTGTTTGCTATGTTCTTTGATCTCAGAATGTGCACTTAACATTAGATTCTCCTCGGCTTCAAAACAACCTAGTAGAGACTCTAACAATATAATTGTCAAATTCTCGTGTCCTTGGAATTTTTGCACTTGATTTAATACCATAGCAGAGAAATTCTCTTGTATCTTGATGTTTTTTCTATGATGAGAATTTGAAATATTGACAAAAACTTCCAATGTTTCTTCAAACACAATTTGATCTATTTGTTCTCTTATTATATTTTCAACTTTGCAATTTGTCACCATGTTGTTGAGTTCTTCAATAGCTTTCTTAACCACAAGCATGCATATATCTTCCTTTATGGTTCCTTCTATTTCTTCTTCCAAATTTTCCTTAGCTAAGACAAATTCATGATTGGATTTGACATCCTTAATTGCCTCAAAAAAGACAAGAAAATTTGTGTCTTCTCTAATTCTCCTTTTGATTTTGTTTGTCTCAAATTTTTCATTCAACTCATTCATCATTTCTTTTAAGTAGCATTTATGTACATTCTCTTGTATTAGCTTCTCAAACTCAATCTCATCTTTTTGTGATAATAGCTTTTTCCTTCGGAGTGATTCTTTGTGATGAATAGCTTTTTTGTTGAAAAGAGATTCACCTTGTTTCTCATTCATCATTTCTTTTAAGTAGCATTTATGTACATTCTCTTGTATTAGCTTCTCAAATTCAATCTCATCTTGTGATGACAACTTTTTCCTTGGAAGTGTTTCCTTGTGATGAATAGCTTTTTGGTTGAAAAGAGATTCACCTTGTTTCTCATTCCTTTTTATAAGATTATCAAATCTTTCACTTATAATATGGATTTGTTCTTTCATAATGCTTAACTCCTTTCTTTTCCTTGACGACGACGCTTTTTTCTGATGCTTTATCCGAATTAGTTCTTCGTTCTTTTGTCGAATAATAAATTCGTGATTCTTGATGATCTTAGCGACCAAACTTTTCTTTTCATTCTCTTCCTCTTCTTGTAACTCTCCCTCCTTATGATCTCTTTCTTCCGCCTTTGGCGGAAATTTATGGAATGTCTCATGAGTTCCTTCTTCCGACGAAGACTTTGTCGGGGAAGAAAGGGCCGAAGAATCATATTCATCGGGAAATGAGTCATGCATAGCAACAAGTTCATTCTTTAAACTTGTAACCTCATTCATCATTTGTGACCAATGCTCTTGCCAATATTTGTGAACATGATTCTCATTCCTTCTAGCTTCTACCTTGTTGAAGTTGTGAGATTTTATATAAAAGGAAGTAAGAAAATAATAACAACATCAAAAATTATTGATAATAACTTGATACAAATGATTCAATACCAATCTCTATTTATAGAGATTTACAGTCTCAATTCTATATTAATAACAAATTATAATCTTGATAAAAACAAAAACTTTTAATCTTTCAAGCCACTTTCATAAAAGGTAGGACTAATTACACTATTTTTGTAAAAGGCATGCCAAAAAAATTGATAAAGTTTTTATAGAACCTAAACTAAAAAACGGATATTTTATAAATCAAAAATCATAACCTAAAATCTTTTTTAAAAAACTCGGTATCTAACCTTGGGGCAAATTAATATGAAGGATCCATTCCACGAACAAATTCTCAGGTCTCAAACTTTCATCAACCGACTGACCACTACGTTGTTAAGCTAAAATCTAATCATAAAATATTTTATAAAATTCCTACATACCTCAATATTCTCTTGGAACTCCTTCAAGAAACTATTAATCAATATAGAAATCATATCTTTTTCAATTTTCAACTTCCATTGCATTTCTTTTGGCCTCATCTCACATGAAAAAAGAGCACTTTGCATCTTATAAAAAGCAAGATCCATAGTTTGCTTCAATACATCAATATCCGAACCCATCTCTTCAATCTTTTTTGTGTCATTCACAACAACATTATGTGTTTGTGTTACCACATTTTCAACCATGTCAAGTTGTGGTTCAAGCCTTTGTTTAAATTTCAACATTTGTTGATCCATACTACTCCTCAACTCACCTAAATCACCATCATTCTTAACTTTGTTCTCACTAGTTGTTTGATTTTTCTTCAACCTTTGTGACAACTCTCTATCCTTCTCCGAAATAATCAATTCGGATTCATCTAGACGTCCTTGAAGACGATCCTTTATTTCTTTCAAGTCGTCGAGTAGTTTTTCGTGATTGCTTTCGAGACAACTACTATCGGTCTCCGCGAGGACAATGGTTAGACAGCCTTCAAGTTGCATCACTGCCAATTCATAAAATTTTGATATCTCATTCAATCTTTCGAGTACTCCGGTTTTTGTTTTCATTTTCTCTTGGGCTTTGTTCATGGCGCGATGAACTATCGACATCATTGTTGAATCTGTTAATGATACATCAAAATTTCCATCCATGTAATCGAAAATTTCATCCATTTCTTCACCGAAAATTCACAAGAGAGAATTAGTTGTAACTTTATTATGAACACAAATAATAATAATTGTAAATGCTAGGAAAATTTGTAAGTTATGTAGAATGTGAGTTGATTAATTAGATTTGAAATTTTCACTAAAATTGGATATTTGAATTGATCTTTTCAATAGCTTTCTTGGGTAAGCACTTCTTAAGGCATTCTTTAAGGAAAATTGTATGTGACATTTGAAATACTTGTAGTTGTGGAGGCTAAGTACGGGAAGAGGTGTGAAAAGTAATATTTTAAACTATTGTTTAATAATCAATAGGCATGAAACCCAGCCTCTGTTGTTTTGAGAGCTAACTGCGGGGAGGGTGTGAAAAGTAATATTTTTAATTATTGTTCAATATATGCATTTTGTTAATGTTAAGTTTATGCTTGGACGATGTAGTTTTTTCTGTCCTAATAAATTTTAAAAAATTTAGTCAACTGGATTTTTCTATAAATTTGGTTGCACCTGCACTCCACTTCTATTTTGAGAAAATTTGGTGTCAATCCCACCCCATATTGAGTTTTTTCTAATCATTTAGTGTCACCCCTATTATACACCGGATTTAATTTTTTAAAAAAATGAATAAATATAAACTTTTAATATTAATTTTATTAAATATCGTATACAATATGGTCATTTCAATGCAGGTGTAGGGGTGTGTGGTGCACCTCATGAGGTGCCAAATAAAATTCTCTGTCTGTTTGGTTCAAATGAGGGGGAGGGGAGGGGAGGGATTTTAATGGAGGGAAGGGGAGGGGAGGGAATGGGAGAGATTTTTATTAATTATATATATGTTTGGTTCAAACAAGGGGAGGGGAGGGGAGGGGAGGGATTTTGCTTAAAAATATGTTTGGTTCACGAGGGGAGGGGAGGAGTTTTATTAATAGTTTACGTTTTTATCCTTATGATTTTATATAACTCATATGATATTCAAAGTTGAAAATTTCATAAATAATTTTTCGGAAATAATATTTTTAATATTGAGTGATTAAAAATTTATAACTTACAACATAACGTTAAAGAAATTGAATACACTTGATACGTATTATAACTTTCGGCACAAAATTATCTATATGTTGATAACAACTTTTGAATACATAAAATAATTTATCGTTATATATATATATATATATATATATATATATATATATATATATATATATATATATATATATATATATATATATATATATATATATATATATATATATATATATATATATATATATATATATATATATATATATATATATATATATATATATAATAAAAAAATAAATGAATGGTTTAAAATTTTATATAATATACATATATATAAAAAAATATATAACAAAATTAGAAAAAATTAATATAAATAAACATAAAAATTAAAAATTGTAGTGATTATAATTTTTATTAAATAAAAATAATTATAATAAATTGATATAGGCAATAGAGAAAAAAAGAAAGAAGAAGAAGCACACGAAAGAAAATAATAATTTTGAAATAATAAAATAAAATTGAGGGTATTTTAGTAAATATATTAATTTATTAGTTATCAACAGTCACATTCCCTCCCCTCCCCTCCGAATCCCCCCGATTCGGGGGGACGCAAAAAGTGTGATTTGGAGGGATTTTGCTCCCCTCCCCTCCCCTCCTCTCCCCTCCTAAAAATTGAACCAAACACATTTTATTATAAACATTCCCTCCCCTCCCCTCCCCTCCCCTCCATTTACCTCGAACCAAACACACCCTAAATATCTGAAGTTTTAATCTTGACTTCCCACATCTCTTATGCATTTATCATATTAATCTTATAAAATATTAAAATTTATCTTACAATTTTATTGTAAGATTTCGAGTATATTGAAAAGCTCTCGTCATTATCGGATTTTTCAGATAAACTATCGAATTTATGTGCAGTAAGTATTAATTTTTACTGAATTTTTAATTTCATATCGGATTTTTAGTAAATAAATTCATATATTTTTATCGCATTTTTAAAAATATGCGATAAAAACTTATTTTTTCATGCATTCTTACCGGATCTTTTAAAAAATTAAATGCTAAAAATGCATACTTTATACTGGATATTTTTAAAAATATGATAAAAATGCATGGTTTCAATCAAATATTTTTAAAAAATGGTAAAAATGCATGCATTTGAAAAAACAGATAGTGAAGAATTTGTATTGGTAGTTTCAAAAAATTCGGAAAAAGCATGAAGTTTTATATAAAATCCGGTAGCTTAAATTTTATCATTTCTATGTTTTAAAGCGAGGACCAGAGGATCATATGCCAGGATTTCTTATAGGCAGCGTGACCGAGCTGAAGCTGCTGCAACGAGGGCTCCACAAATAGAGATGACATCGAGGAATCACATATTTGGGCGGGAGAGTAGTCCCAACCGGTTCTCACAAAAGGCGGATAGCAGAAGAGCAATTTCGTACCCCGCAGTACCCAGTGTAGAAGATCTAGACCTATTGTTGGATGGACTAGAGATCCTGATGATGAGCCTTTTGTAGAGGATGTCCAGGCAGTAGTTAAGGATGACATGCAGATGGTGGCAGAGACAAAGGTTCCACATCCTTCAAGATGGTGCAAAATTCTGCTCAAGGTGCCCACCCACAGTGTAAAGCTGAAGAAGTTCTTGGATGCCTTACCACAGGAGGTCGTGGTGATTGTCAAAGAGTGCAACCTCATTTCACGGGTGGACCGTTTGCTAACGCTGCTCGACGGCCAGCTACATACAACATTTGTGGAGCAATGGCATAAGGAGACATATTTCTTCCATCTTTCATTTGGTGAGATGACGTTTACCTTGAATGATGTCTCTGCTCTGTTCCATATTCCCCTAGTTGGTAGTTTCTTCATTGTTCCTCTTACGAACAAACAATTAGCTTGTATTACTGTTGTGCACGACTTAGGAGTTACTGAGGAGCAAGTGATAAAGGGGTTTAGGTTCAACAGGGGAGCTCACTTTCAGCTATCTTGGTTCCGAGATAAGTATGTTGAGCTAGTGCATCAGTCTATGTATGAGGCAGACGTTAGGGTATACATGCTACATTTTGTAGGATGCACTATCTTAGCGGATAAGTCTCATGTATATATTTATGCGAGGTATATGTAGCTGTTTAATAGTCTTCCCCGTGTTAGTTGGGCATGAGAGTGTGTTACACTAACTATGTTGTATGCTGCACTTGGAGAGGTGTTTATCTTTGAGACTAGACCACTTGCTAGTTATTTGAGTCTATTTCAAGTATGAATTTTTTGTTACTTATAAATTTGGTTCTTCTTTATGAAATTTCAAAATTTTCCTATGTTCTTGTACACTGTTGGTTATACGAGCATTTCCCCTCCATTTGTGAGCGGCGGGTTCTTCTTATCATCTATGGCTCCACACTGGCCAAGAAATAGAAGTCTAGACATGCACTCCCGGGAGGCGTTGTGGATTACAAGAGAAGGATTAATCTGCTGATTGTAGACAATGTCATATGGACACCCTTCAAAAACCATAGAGTGCATAAGAAGTTCGATGACACTTCACTTTTTTCTAGCTATTTGCGATGGGAGACCTTAATGGCTAGATTGTTACCTGAGAGGTGTATGCGACAGTTTGGATATGTCCATGACATCCCACGGCCATTCCCTATTATTTCCACTAAGGGCATTGATAGATGGTTTGTTACTCACGTTATCGTTTCTTCCCGTGCTTTTAGAGATCACACAGTGCAGGTTCAGTTCTTTTTGTAGTGTGTGGATGGGTACTTGGAGTGGTAATTTACTGTATCACACCCTCACTCATCCCACTTTTGCAGTATGCAGATGATATTGGACCTTCTTTTGATGGGGGAACCTTTTGATGACATGTCATTGTCTTTGCCGCCTCCACATGGTGCGGATGACGCTTAACGTATGCAAATGATAGTAGTCATTATGGATAACCTCATGGTTTTGGTAAACTTAGATGGTGAAATTTATACTTTGGCATCGCGAGCAGCACACTTAACCCGTGGGGGGCCTATTTAGAAGTTATTACTATTTCTTATATTATTTGTATATTATGTGTATTATTACTCAAACATTTGCACCACACGTTTTATTAGATAACCCTTTGTCACTTTCATTATTGCAGGATGAACATAACTAAACATTTGACAAATAACATAACTTAACACACGACGATTAACATAAATTAACACAGGCGAATACAAAACTTAACAAAACAATGACAAATAACAAAACCTAGACACTACTTGATGATGCTGGATGTTTCAACATCTTGATTATGTCGTTAACAGATCTAAATATTATCGCATCAAACACAATTGGTCCCATAGCTAGCCTATGATGATATGTTTTTCACATAACCTTCAAATCTTCATCACTCTTGAACTGAGTATGATTGTATTTCACCCTTTCATCAGTATCAATCCATGATGCAAAAACTCAAAGAGTGAGACATTTGGTGTCCTCTGGGAGCCCAAACTCAACAGAAAGTTTCATCCCATTGAAGTATACTTCTGCCTTGAACAAATAATGAGGCATTGTAATATGTTTTTCTCAACAACACAAGGTCATTACTTATACAAGTTTGACTTCATTCATTACCATACAAAATGATCCGAGCAATCACAGTCGTAATTGTCTACAAATCTCCACCCTTGAATGAACACTTCCAAAAAAATTCCAGCTCCACAAAAAATATGGTATGTGTAGGAGCATTTTAAAAAACAGGTACTTTTAAACTACTGGATTTTTCAATTTTCTGCAAAAAAAAAAAATCGGTAAACTAATGTGTTTTTTAAAATCCGACAAGTTTTTCCAAACACCGGATTTTAAAAAAAAAAAACCAGTATACTAGATTTTTTGAATACACTACTGGATATTTTATTTTACTGAACATTTCACTTGCACTATCAGATTTTTCATCCGAACTTTTTGACAAAATTTTAACAAGGGTAATATAGGTATTATGGAAAAATATGGAGGTGCCAGGTCAGATTTTGGAGGTAGCAGGATAAATTCTTTATATGATTGGAACCCAAGTAATATGATGTGTGATAAATTATTGAGTTTTTGTCTTGACACCATTCCAACTAAACCTGTCAACACCCTTCACCCCTTCCAATTTTTTATGTTGATCTAAATTTCCTTCTTATTATTTACCCTCTCTCATTTTGATATTTAGCTAAAAAAATCATTATCTCTAAGAAGCAATAAAACACAAAAAATCTGGTAGTTTATTTTAAAAAATTGATAATGTTTTTATCGATTTTGCCAAAATCTTTGCATTTTTATCGGATTACTGAAAAATTGATATGAGTTTTTATCAAATTTTTAAAAATTTAGTATAATTTTTTACCAAAATTTTTGAAAAATCATGTAAAGCACATATTGCCCGGACGTTTGTAAATTGTTAACAACTTATCGAATATTTTAAAAAATTGGTAAACCGTATTTTTTAGCCCCCTCAAAAAATCCAATAGTTTAATTAAGAATGCTATCCATATGTGGGCCTGAGATGGATGAATCTTCTAAAGATTTTACTCAGTTATTCACCACTTATGTTGTATGTTTTACTTGCATGTTTTTTTGTTATCTATGGCTTAAATGATTCTTTATTTCTTTCTTTCTTTCTTTTCTTTGGGTATATATTGTGAAAATTTTAAATGACATTTGGTATCTCTAGCATAAAGTATTCCTTCATTTTATGTTTTAATAGAAAGATATTTTTCTCCCAGACCGACGTTGTTATCATGGGCATAATTTATTGGGAAACATCAGGGTATTATTGTTTTTAACATTCATTATGATACAACAAATGGGCAAAGAAGGAGGAAAGACAAATTGATTATGGATTGCGAGAGGGGAGGAAACTACAAGAACTAGAAATTGTCTTAAGCCAGTTTTAGTATAAAACATAAATGTCCATTTATGTTGAGATATGTGTGAAGCAGTAGTGGTTGAAAGGTAACAGTTAGATATGGTGTTCACAATCATGAACTAGCGAAGGATTTAGTGGGTCATGATATATTAGGTTGTTTAAAACTCGAAGAAAGATTGTTTGTCAATGATATGACAAAATACTACATGCACTGAGACACATAGTGGCTGCTATGAAAGATAGTGATCCTGATAACCTGGTTAGCGTTATGCAAATCTATAAAGCAGGACTTACATACCAGACAATTAAGATATGTCCATTAACGGGAATGTAAAATCTGCTAAAATTAATTCATGATAAGAAATACATGTACTAGACTAGAAACATGGAGAAATCATATGTTATTGCATATATGTTTTGGACACATTTTGATTCATTGAGGTTGTTGAACATGTTTCATTTGGTGCTGGTTTTTTACTGTATATACAAAACAAACAGGTACCGACTTCCACAAATATGTAACTTTTCCTTCATCTTGACTAATGTTATTGTTTATATATGTTGTGACATAACCTGATTTTGTGAAGTTGGTGAACATATTTCATATTGTGTTGATTGTTGAATGTATGTACAAAACAAACAGGTACTGGTCCCACTACTTGATATTGTTGGTCTTACTTCAACGAAATTGACGTTTTTGGTTGAATTTGTCAATTTGTAACATTAAAGGGAGAAAAACTTCACATAGGCGCTGGAGAAACTGAATGAGTTGTTCACATCCGAAAATTTGTTTCCCAAAGTTATAGTGACAAATTAAAAAGTTTGCCTTGATAAAATGTCATGGAAATTGTGTGTACTATAGGTGTGTCAGGAGATCCATATCTAAAATATAAAAAGGGAAAAATCGAATTTTCAGTATGTCCTTTCACTCTATGGAGTAGATAAAGTAACCCGAGAAAAAGTATCAAGATAAAATTTCTAAATTAAACTAGAGAACAAGTTTAGACCCAATTGAGCTTTATGATAATGAGCCACACATATTTCTGCAAGATCTAAATAGATTTCCTTAGGATGGTCATCATAGTTGTTAGTTTGTTAGAGTGGGGGATATGTCAAATTTGTGTTATTTGAGTTACCGAAAAATGCTTGTATAAATATGAAATTTATGAATAAAAATAATACACAAATAAAATATGAAGAGAAAAATTAGTTTGTTAATAATTTAGACTACTACATAATGAATTAAAAATAGTTGGTTTGAAATATGAAATAATGAACTTTTTAATTAAAGTACAATTTGGTTAATGTTGAGGTTATTCTTACAGAATTTATTCTTGTTGAATTAGTTTACTAAATTAATTTTTCCATAACAATTGTCAATTTTCATTTATTCAAAAATAATGTGAGAATCAAACATTTAAATTTTAAAAATTGTTTTTTAAATATATATTTATATTTATTCTATTTTGGAGATTAGAAAAACATAAACATTATATCAAAATTCTTTTTTTATCACAATATTTATTTTATTTACTTTTTTATAAATCAATTTTTTTCTATGCGTAATTATGGAGATTAATTCTTCGAATTATAAGGAGCTATAATAAATTGTAAAAACAATCTCTTAAGAAAATTTAATATTGGATACCTGGAAATTTTATTTAAGGATAGATGGAATGTAATAAAGTTCCAACTACTATTTCTTACTTAAATCGGATGAATGGGCCATCACCATCATTCACAGCTTTATGCTTGGAATCTAGGTTGTTTTGCCTTTATGTTTTTTATCCTTTCTTTTTCCCACTTTTTATTATGGAGCAATATGTGAATGTAAATCCAAGCTTTCTACATATTCTCTATCAAAAAGAGATGCTCTTTCAAGTTGATGTTGACCTAACCAATAGCACTCTAAAAGATTCACTTTGTTTAATGGTTAGCTTATGCACCAACTCACACACATGCAATGCAATGTCCCCTACATAGACAAATGAAAACTTCCAAATAAACTTTCTCAAAGTAAGACAACTAGTCATCTTGCATTTTGTATTGCTTCAAATAAAAACAGCAGCATGTGAGGATTGAATCAGAGGTGGTCATAGCTTTTTTTTTTACCATTTGTGTTACTTGTTATGGAACTCCAATACTCACTCTTCCGTTTATGAGTGGCTCTAGGTTACATTCTCACGCTTAAGATTTTCTCCTTGTTATTCTTATTGACGGTCTAAATCAACATATGTCTCAGTAAAATATTATACCATTCTTAAATACCGATTTATAATTCCTTTATTTTTCGTTGAAGATATTTGTCATATTTGTCCCAAGGTGTGCTTGGATACATTTGGGGAACATGTTATTTATTGCAAAGAGTTTTCAAAATTCAAATACCTACATGACTTTGCTAAGGATGTCTTGTTTGATATATTTAAGCATGCATGACTATCTCTGAAGAAAAAGACATTTGTGAGTTTCTTGACTGATCCACAGGAAGGGAGATCGACTCTTGGGCTAGCAGATGTTCTGGTGTATGGATGGGTAGGAGGGAAACATGCATGTGTAGATTTGACAGAGATTTTCCTGCTGGTGGGACTGAAGACTGGAGGTTTTATTATGGGACAAACAACTCTCAAAACTGTTTCATGCAAAGTGGTCAAACATGATAAAATATGTTCTGGCAATCAGCATGCTTTTATATCATTTGTCTTTGACCATTTTGGTTAGCACAAAAAACGGTGGATCTTTTACCGAGAGTGCAAAGGTTCATGCATAACAATATTGTGTCATCTATGACAATAAATATAGATTTTAAGATTAATTTTGCCATCTAAAAAGGAGTAGTAGCGCAGTTTACTGCCCATTTGCATGATATTTTTGTCTAATCTTGATTTTTAATGTGATCTTTTGAACAATTTATATATTCAACAACTCAAAAATTTGAATAATGTAGACTTTAATACAATTTCAATAATTTGAATATCAAAACATTGTTTATGAGAAGTCACTGTAATAGTAAAAATGTGATATTATAAGGCTTAAATGTACTTTTAGTCCCTGTAAATTAGCGAGTTTTTTATTTTTCGTCCCTGTAAGTTAGCGAGTTTTTTTATTTTCGTCCCTGTAAGTTTTTTTTTGTCTGAGTCAATATATCTTACTTTTTGCTTGCGGTTTAGTCTCTAGAGCCAAAATCCGCAAGAAAATCTGCAGGTTTCCTGTCAATTTTCCTCTGGATTTTGATTTTAGGAACTAATATGAACGCGAAAGTGAAATATAGGGATTCAGATCAAAAAAAATTTTATAGGAATGAAAATTAAAAACTCGTTAAATTACAATGATCAAAGATGCATTTAAGCCTATATAATTAGTAAAATATTCGTGCGATGCACTGGTATACTAGTGCAATTCGTATCTATGATAAAATATTTATCAAATATATATGTTTCATAAATTCTTTAAATAAATCAAAATTTAATTTCAGTAGTAAAGGACAACAACAAAAATTATTACAATTTTATTAAATTTCGTTTACTAAAACTAACTAAAAAGAATCAAACCAGATTTACACATTGTTGGATAACTAAAAAAAAATCAAAACCAAATTTACACGAAAAGTAAATTATAAAACTATTATAAATTTTTTTTTAATCAGATTATAAATAACACATTTTCTCGTACGTATTTAAATCAGTAGTACAAATTTTTTTTCATATTTAGATGAGCACACTGTCGTATTATAATTCTATAAAACTCAAAAAATTAATCAAAAAAATAGATTTACACATTATTGGATAACTAAACAACTTCAATCATATTTACACTAAAAATGAATCGCAAAACTATTGTAAAAACATTGTTAGTCAGTTTATAAATAACACATTTTTCTCATATCTAAATTAGTGGTACAATTTTTTTGGTATTTGGATAAAGTAGCATACTTTTTCTGGTGAATTATTTTATTTTTGTGCTAGCATCCATTACATAAAAATGATATTCCAATCAACAACATAGAACAATAGAAACTATTAAAATCGCATTATCTTTCACTATCTAAAACTAATTTTAAGAAAATTAAACAAATTTTTAAATTGATCTAGAAACACTTTTAATTTAGAGAGAAAAAAACATTTTAGAAATGTGAAAAACGATAGAATAAAGCATGATAAAAAATACATTTTAGATTGAAGAGCAATATTTTATATTATTCTATATTGCTACACAAAAAATAATAATATTTTATATAATGATAAAAAATACAATTATTTATTTTTTTACATCTAATTTCAAATTTTACTTTTATAAAATAAAACTCCTAAGGTTTTTTATTAAAAAATAGATAAATAAAATTATGTGTTTATTTTGAATCTTTATTTTTTTTCATCTTTTAGTTTTTCTGCAATTTTGATTTTTTAATGAAGGCAATTCATTGAATAGACAATCTCAAATTTTTAGTTAAATAAAAAAGAAAAATATTAAAAATTAAAAATAAAATGAATGAAGTCAGTTTGGTGTCATTTGAGCCCTAAACCCTAAAATAATAATGTTGTGGAATGTAAAAAGAATATCAATTAAGAAAGAACGGTAAATGAACAAAATATAAATGTTTTCATACGTTAATGTAGAATCTATCATATGAGAAAATTTAGGTACAATTTCTTAGGTGTTGTTTTTACTATTTTTCAATAAAAATATGGCAAACGTATAATTTTCTTTTACACATATACAATATTTTTCTATTTTCACTCCATAAACAATATTTAAGTACATTTGTAATATTTTCATTTAAAAATAGTTAAAACCACACCTAAAGAATTATATCTAAGTTTTCTCCTTAATCATATTGAAGAAGGTTAAAAGTATTGTTACAAATATATTAATTAGAAAAAACTCAAAATGACTCAGGAAACCAAAATTGAATTCAATTATGAAGACGACATTACCTTTTAGACGAATACTTGGCTACAACAAACATGTTTTGGCTCCACGTGCACTATGCACATTGATTTTCCATCCACCGTCATGTGTCAACTTGTCGCTGCTGCAAGTGGTAGCCCTTCTCTTCCTCCCTTTCAATGTCAAATTTATATATTTCTTGGTCTTGTTTGGACTATTCCTCAAAAGAACAATGCCCTAATCAATCAAAACCTCAAAAAAAAACATTTGCACTTGCTCTCAAAGTGAACAACAATTTCTTTCAAATCATTGTTTCTTAGCTCCGTCAACCTTGCGTAAAGGGTGATCAAGTGGCCATCTCAATCCCTGAAGATGAATATTTGGCCAGTATCAAAGCGTGTAAACATAACTTACATGGCCGAGTCATTTGGCCAAAAGGATCAACGTCGTTGACTGTTGTTGCCTCAAAGAACAAGCTATCTCCTTTAAGGAAGAATCTCGAACGTTGGGGGATCACATCGCTAGGGAAAGCTTTTTATGAGTTTTCATTCTCATGGCTTAAATATGCCAGGCTAGTTAGGGCTTCTGCTCCGTTGAATCTCAATATTGGTTCTCTCAAACTCTTTCCATGGACGAAGAACCTAAATCCTAATTTGCAGAAGTTATCTACCCCTCTCAGGTTAATTTGGATTAGGCTATTCAGGCTATCTCAAGAATATTGGCACCCTAAAATTCTTCTTACCATTGCTAGTAGCATAATTTCACCAAATGTTATTTAAAACCAGAGATATTGAAGATATTACTAATAAGTGCAAAAATGTACTTATTTTGTATATATGTTTTGTTGCACTTAACGATACTTTTTGTTAATACCGTTTGAATAATACCCCGTTTTGTGCATAAATACGTATACTTTGTGAATAGATATATTTTCATACACTTTTATACTTTTTGATAGTTTTCTACTCTTTTTGTAGGTATTCTTGCATATTTGGAGCATGAGCAATAAAGTGTCGAAGGCACGGCTTCAAACGCACGATTTTGAGCGACGGAATCAATTCATTAGGTGGTTAAGGCTCAAAATGAGGATGATAAAAATCATCAATTTGACTGCCATTTATTCATTGTTAGATAGGAAATTGAATAAGCTTTCCAACGCTTCGAACCGGGCACAAATCGCAGTTACGGTTCTCAAGTTACGTCATTTTTACTAAAAGCTGTTTTTTCAAGACAGCAGGTTAGGCGCGATGCGCGCGACGCGCGCTGTATGGCGATTTAGAAAGTCATAAAAGAGGAAAATTCACATTTTTGAGGGATGGTTGGATATTTTAGAGCTCCAATCCATCCAATAGCATTTTTTGAGTGGAATGATGCTAGAAAACACATTGGAGCTGTCAAATGGATGATCCGGGGTTGAATCCTTCATCAATCGAAGCCGACAAACCGGGAGATTTTTGGGTTTTTCTCCATTTCTTCTTTTTGTAGTTTCTTTTGTGAGTTTTGTTATGTATATACTTTGATCTCATGTATATTTGTCGCCCATGGCGTTATATAAAGCTTACTTTACAAATCTCTGTTGATTATTGTCGTAGATTTTTGCTCTGTGCTTCGGGTTTGTGTTGTTTCAGACATGGACAACGTGGAATCTTATCTAGGATGATTATCTGCTAGTTTCTGGATTTCATACATGGATTTAGAGCTAACAATCTTTATGGGTGTCGAAGCTTAATGCTTCTGTGTTGGTTGTGTCGGTTGAGACATCATCGATACGATTGATATGGATTTCTACTGTGTTGGTTGTGTCGGTTGAGACATCGTCGATACGATTGATATAGTAGTTCTCTCTATTTTGGGTTAGAAATGACTTAGGGTGTGAGCGATGCCGGATGACATTGACGAGTACTGTAGGTTGAGTGTAACTGGTCGATAAGTTTAAGTTTGTGAAGAGTAGATTATATGCAATACTTGATAGTTTCTTCTATTTGAAGAATGAATTCATTTTATGTTTATAGTTACTTTTCAGTTTTTACTTTCAACCCATTTAATTCAAACTCAAGAACTAAGAATCTGTCGAACGACAATTCAGTAGCACTAATCTCTGTGGACACGATAATTTCCCGGATAAATACTTCCAAAACTTTTGTTGTTTCCCGCTTTACCGCTTCAACAATTACAATAGAGTTTTTTTTATGATCTGACCCTAAAAAACCTGAGTTTTATAAAGATAGGCTCGTTTAGGGTCGGATAGACAGTTTTAACAGCTCTAATATACTTATTGATATGACATGCAAGAAATACTAAGTACACAATGTAACAAAAGTTAAAAATAAAATACGATTTAGTTTACATAAATTTAGGCCGGTCAGAATTTTTAGATAGAAAAAATTTAAATTTTTTATTAGTCTGTTTAGTTATAAAAAAATCTTTTAAATTTATCAAATCGTCTTATTTAAATAAATATTAATAATGTTATAGTAATTATTATTATTATTATTATTACTATTAAATTGTATTTTAATTTTAAATGAAAACATATATTTGCTAACCTTATAGTAATTAAATTTGTTGACCTACATTCATTTTTTGTATATTTAAATATATTATTATAAATTAAAATTGAGATATTTTATTTTATATAATCTAATTTTATAAAAATGTAAAGTTAAATAAAATAAATAATGTTTAATTGTCTTAAAAATTTATTATAAAAATAAGTTAAAAACATCTTATGAACAATATCAGAAATATTTTTTTAAAATTCTCTCAAACTCTTCATTGGTTTTTTAGTTCATTAGTTTATTTAAATTTCTTATGACAAGCTACAAATCAAAATCACACTTAAGTATGTAGGCCCAGCATATATTCATACCCCTAATTGTCATATTACTTTTTTATTTTTTAGTTGCAAATGAAAATAATTGATAACCATATCTATTGTATTCTCGTTGTGTTTCAAATATGTAGTTAAGGACAATAACTTTTTGGAGAAAAACATAATATTCCAGTTAGTAGAGGCAAACTTAGAACAAAATGAAAGAAAAATAAGAAAAGTTGACATTAAATGTCCTTTTTAAACAAGTGACAGCCAATAAAATAAGGTTATATTGTATTTTCTCCAACCATTTTTTTTTTAATATTATAGGCTTTAATAAATAAAATTTAAATTTCAACTCAGCTAATTATAAAATGAACATTAATATTATCATTGTTAATAATAACTTCTTATTAAGAAAAATATCAAAATTTGAAAATTATATGTGTTAATCTTATTTCTTTTAATGTTAATCATCTCCAATTTTTATACATTTTAAAATATATTAAATACATGATCTTTTATGGAAATTTCTTTCCCTACCTCCCTCTTTTCTAGACCACCTCCGGTGAAAAACTCAAAATACCCTCACTTCGGAAATGCATTTCCGAAACATTTTTTTTCTTTTCAAAATTTGTCTTATTTCAGAAATGCACTTCCGAAAACACGAAAAAAATGTGTTTTCGGAGATGCATTTCCGAAAACACCCCTTTTATGGGTTTTCGGAGATGCATTTCCGAAAACACCTTTTTTTTTGGAGGAGGGTGTCTTCGGAGATGCATATCCGAAATATTGCAAGACCAAATTGGTCTTGGAATGTTTCGGATATACACTTCCGAAAGAATTCAATAATTATTAAAAAATTAAAATCAAGGTGAATCAATACAATTAATAGGTATAAAATCAAGGTGAATCAATAAAATGAAGGTTAATCAATAAAATCAAGGTGAATCAAAATTTCCTAAACAATTTTAAAGTTAAAAATAATTTTTAACTTATATAAATATATAATATATAAATATATAATAATTAATATATAAACATATAAATATATAATAATTAATATATAAATATATAAATATATAATAATTATTATAAATTAAAACACTCATTTTTTTAATTTTTATAATTATTATATAAATATATAAATATATTTATATATTTATATATAATAATTATTATATAAATATATAAATATATAATAATTTTATAAATATATAATAATTATTATAATTAAATATATAAATTAAAACACTCATTTTTTTATAAATATATAACAATTATTATAAATATATAAATAAAAAATTATAACCTATTTTGTAAGTGAAATTATTTTAATTTTTTTAATTAAAATTATTTTAAATTTTAAAATATGAATCATGATAGAAATATATAATAGCTATTATTCATAACTCATAAATTATATTAAAATATATAATTATTATTATTCATTACTCATAAATTATATCAAATTTATGATATGTGAATTAATTAATATCTTAAAAATTAATTTTTGGGATTTTTTTAGAATTTTTTTGTTGTTTCGGAGATGCATCTCCGAATTAGTCAAAATCCCAATTTTTGGGATTTTTTCTGAAATGCATTTTCGAAGTCTGGAAAAATTTAGAAAAAAAAAATTCGAAAATGCATTTCCGAAGCAGAGTAAAATGGGGTTTTCGCTGGGGGTGACCCCCATAGAGAGGTGGGTAAAGAAAAAATCTCTTTTATTTCACATTGAAACATTAAAATAAATTTTTGTTTTTAGTATTTCACATGGATTGACAAAAATGAAATCGATATGTCAGATCCATGGGGCAATAATAGTATTGGTGGTACCATTATTTTAAATTTATATGTTTGTTTCCTCCCTTGTTTGTTGGTTGTTGCACCTTTATTACCCAACAGAAATGAGAGAATGGTGGGGAATATTTTTAGCCACATGTACTACCTCAAAATCAAATTAATGTGTTTATATGATTAATCTTAATCATTCATTATTTGGCCTCCAAGTTTGGTCCAACGAAGATTATGGAGGTTATTTCTTTTTAAATTCTAATTCTTAAAAACCATACACTTCTAAATTTATCCTTTTCAGATATATGTACCGTGAATTTAAAAATGCATTGTAAGAATGGTAAATGTAAGAAAAGAGAGAAACACAACTTTTAAAATTTCTTCTCTTAAAAAGGCAGAATGGTATAACATCCTCCTTTTTTTCATTGATGGCGTGGACAGTGTGTAAAAAAGTGATACATGTGACACTTTGTGCCTATAAGGAAGAAAGAGATTCCTCTTGTCTGTGTAAATTATCATAAAAGTTGTAAACAAAGAGTTTTGAGTAAAATTCTTCTCAAACCTTTTAAGAGTAAGAAATTAATTCTTTAAAACTAGATGACGATATGTAATTTATAAAGGGCCATGTTAAGATATTGTAATTGTACCGTTATTAATATGTCTAATTTTGTAAAAATATAAAAAAATAAAAATAAAAACTAACTATATTATTTCGATTAATATAATTGAAACACTCATGTTACATTCCACCTTATTTATGTATTGGAGTTATTTCTGTTTTGAATAATAATTTAGAATACAATATTTTTTTCTTTAAATATCTTTAACAGAAAATATAAAATCGACTTTCATAACTAAAATAATATGAATTTTGTCTATAACTTTTTGTTATTACATTTGACGATAAAATTATATATAGCTTTGATTTTCTCTAAATTTTTAACACTTTCATTTTTATGTGAAATTAGATATAATTTTTTTTGTTCAAAAACATTTGAATGAGATGGTAACATTCTTTTCAGCTTTAACTAGACATCCTGGTTCGATTTAATGTTAAAATTTTAAAATTATATTTTGCAATTTATTAATTTTTTTTTAATTTAAAGGATGATCTTTACATTTGTGCAAGAGAATACTTGATTTATATATAAAAAGTATCTTGACATCAAATCCTATCCATTTATTATTATTAATTTTAAAATTAAAATATATATATTTACTTAAAAACTAACACATTAATTTTTTTAAAAAAGTTATCTTAACAATTAAATTAATAATAATAATAATAATTATTATTATTATTATTATTATAATAATAAAGGAGTAGAATTAATATCAAAATTAATGTTTGACAACTATCAAATAATCATCTCCCGTAATTATCTATACAATTTTCTATAAACCTA